>NC_069500.1:385657427-385754927 GCF_027579735.1 Bombina bombina
TTGTTGCATGTAAGGATATTGGCGCGCTAGATGTACTAGGGGCCTCCTGAGTGGGCAAGACTCGTGTAGACGAAGGAGGGAATGATGCAGTACCAAGCTTACTCCCCTCACTTGAGGAATCATCTTGGGCATCATTATCATTATCACATAAATCACATTTATTTAAATGAATAGGAATTCTGGCTTCCCCACATTCAGAACACAGTCTATCTGGTAGTTCAGACATGTTAAACAGGCATAAACTTGATAACAAAGTACAAAAAACGTTTTAAAATAAAACCGTTACTGTCACTTTAAATTTTAAAACTGAACACACTTTATTACTGCAATTGCGAAAAAACATGAAGGAATTGTTCAAAATTCACCAAATTTTCACCACAGTGTCTTAAAGCCTTAAAAGTATTGCACACCAAATTTGGAAGCTTTAACCCTTAAAATAACGGAACCGGAGCCGTTTTGAACTTTAACCCCTTTACAGTCCCTGGTAACTGCTTTGCTGAGACCCAACCAAGTCCAAAGGGGAATACGATACCAAATGACGCCTTCAGAAAGTCTTTTCTAAGTATCAGAGCTCCTCTCACATGCGACTGCATGCCATGCCTCTCAAAAACAAGTGCGCCACACCGGCGCGAAAATGAGGCTCTGCTTATGCTTTGGGAAATCCCCTAAGAATAAGGTGTCTAAAACAGTGCCTGCCGATATTATTATATCAAAATACCCAGATAAAATGATTCCTCAAGGCTAAATATGTGTTAATAATGAATCGATTTAGCCCAGAAAAAGTCTACAGTTTTAATAAGCCCTTGTGAAGCCCTTATTTACGATCGTAATAAACATGGCTTACCGGATCCCATAGGGAAAATGACAGCTTCCAGCATTACATCGTCTTGTTAGAATGTGTCATACCTCAAGCAGCAAGAGACTGCACACTGTTCCCCCAACTGAAGTTAATTGCTCTCAACAGTCCTGTGTGGAACAGCCATGGATTTTAGTGACGGTTGCTAAAATCATTTTCCTCATACAAACAGAAATCTTCATCTCTTTTCTGTTTCTGAGTAAATAGTACATACCAGCACTATTTCAAAATAACAAACTCTTGATTGAATAATAAAAACTACAGTTAAACACTAAAAAACTCTAAGCCATCTCCGTGGAGATGTTGCCTGTACAACGGCAAAGAGAATGACTGGGGTAGGCGGAGCCTAGGAGGGATCATGTGACCAGCTTTGCTGGGCTCTTTGCCATTTCCTGTTGGGGAAGAGAATATCCCACAAGTAAGGATGATGCCGTGGACCGGACACACCTATGTTGGAGAAAAATAAACTTTTTTGACTGTGAAACATCAGTCTGCTAGTGTAATCTAATTGCACTTGCCTGCCTGCCAGCGTGTGTGCCAGGACCACTTGGCAACTAGTGCCACCACTCATATCTGTTGTAACAGTAGTGTAATTTTTTAAAAAAAAACTTTATTGACTGTGAAACATCAGTCTGCTAGTGCCAGGCCCACTTGCTAAGTGCCACCACTCATATCTGTTGTAACAGTAGTGTAAATATTTAAAAAAACTTTTTTGACTGTGAAACATCAGTCTGCTAGTGTAATCTAATTGCAGTTGCCTGCCTTCCAGCGTGTGTGCCAGGCCCACTTGCCAACTAGTGCCACCACTCATATCTGTTGTAACAGTAGTGTAATTTTTTTTAAAAAAAAACTTTATTGACTGTGAAACATCAGTCTGCTAGTGTAATCTAATTGCAGTTGCCTGCCTGCCAGTGTGTGTGCCAGGCCCACTTGCCAACTAGTGCCACCACTCATATCTGTTGTAAAAGTAGTGTAAATATTTAAAAAAAAAACTTTTTTGACTGTGAAACATCAGTCTGCTAGTGCCAGGCCCACTTGCTAAGTGCCACCACTCATATCTGTTGTAACAGTAGTGTAAATATTTAAAAAAAAACTTTTTTTGACTGTGAAACATCAGTCTGCTAGTGTAATCTAATTGCAGTTGCCTGCCTTCCAGCGTGTGTGCCAGGCCCACTTGCCAACTAGTGCCACCACTCATATCTGTTGTAACAGTAGTGTAAATTTTGTAAAAAAAAAAACTTTTTTGACTGTGAAACATCAGTCTGCTAGTGTAATCTAATTGCAGTTGCCTGCCTGCCAGCGTGTGTGCCAGGCCCACTTGCCTAAGTGCCACCACTCATATCTGTTGTAACAGTATTGTAAATTTTTTAAAAAAAAAACTTTTTTGACTGTGAAACATCAGTCTGCTAGTGTAATCTAATTGCAGTTGCCTGCCTGCCAGCGTGTGTGCCAGGCCCACTTGCCAACAAGTGCCACCACTCATATCTGTTGTAACAGTAGTGTAAATTTTTTAAAAAAAAACTTTTTTGACTGTGAAACATCAGTCTGCTAGTGTAATCTAATTGCAGTTGCCTGCCTGCCAGCGTGTGTGCCAGGCCCACTTGCCAACTAGTGCCACCACTCATATCTGTTGTAACAGTAGTGTAAATTTTTAAAAAAAAACTTTTTTGACTGTGAAACATCAGTCTGCTAGTGTAATCTAATTGCAGTTGCCTGCCTGCCAGCGTGTGTGCCAGGCCCACTTGCCAACTAGTGCCACCACTCATATCTGTTGTAACAGTAGTGTAAATATTTTTAAAAAAAAAACTTTTTTGACTGTGAAACATCAGTCTGCTAGTGTAATCTAATAGCAGTTGCCTGCGTGCCAGCGTGTGTGCCAGAACCACTTGCCAACTAGTGCCACTACTCATATCTGTTGTAACAGTATTGTAAATTTTTTTAAAAAAACTTTTTTGACTGTGAAACATCAGTCTGCTAGTGTAATATAATTGCAGTTCCCTGCCTGCCAGCGTGTGTGCCAGGCCCACTTGCCAACAAGTGCCACCACTCATATCTGTTGTAACAGTAGTGTAAATTTTAAAAAAAAAAAACTTTTTTTGACTGTGAAACATCAGTCTGCTAGTGTAATCTAATTGCAGTTGCCTGCCTGCCAGAGTGTGTGCCAGGCCCACATGCCAACTAGTGCCACCACTCATATCTGTTGTAACAGTAGTGTAAATATTTTAAAAAAAAACTTTTTTGACTGTGAAACCTCAGTCTGCTAGTGTATTCTAATTGCAGTTGCCTTGCCTGCCAGCGTGTGTGCCAGGCCCACTTGCCAACTAGTGCCACCACCACTCATATCTGTTGTAACAGTATTGTAAAATTTTTTTAAAAAAAAACTTTTTTGACTGTGAAACATCAGTCTGCTAGTGTAATCTAATAGCAGTTGCCTGCCTGTCAGCGTGTGTGCCAGAACCACTTGCCAACTAGTGCCACCACTCATATCTGTTGTAACAGTATTGTAAATTTAAAAAAAAAAAACTTTTTTGACTGTGAAACATCAGTCTGCTAGTGTAATCTAATTGCAGTTGCCTGCCTTCCAGCGTGTGTGCCAGGCCCACTTGCCAACTAGAGCCACCACTCATATCTGTTGTAACAGTAGTGTAATTTTTAAAAAAAAAAAATTTATTGACTGTGAAACATCAGTCTGCTAGTGTAATCTAATTGCAGTTGCCTGCCTGCCAGTGTGTGTGCCAGGCCCACTTGCCAACTAGTGCCACCACTCATATCTGTTGTAACAGTATTGTACATTTTTTTTAAACAACTTTTTTGACTGTGAAACATCAGTCTGCTAGTGTAATCTAATTGCAGTTGCCTGCCTGTCAGTGTGTGTGCCAGGCCCACTTGCTAAGTGCCACCACTCATATCTGTTATAACAGTAGTGTAAATTTTTTTAAAAAAACTTTTTTGACTGTGAAACATCAGTCTGCTAGTGTAATCTAATTGCAGTTGCCTGCCTGCCAGAGTGTGTGCCAGGCCCACTTGCCAACTAGTCCCACCACTCATATTTGTTGTAACAGTAGTGTAAAATTTTTTTAAAAAAAGAACTTTTTTTGACTGTTAAACATCAGTCTGCTAGTGTAATCTAATTGCAGTTGCCTTCCTGAAAGCGTGCGTGCCAGGCCCACTTGCCTACTAGTGCCACCACTCATATCTGTTGTAACAGCAGTGTAAATATTTAAAAAAAACTTTTTTGACTGTGAAACATCAGTCTGCTAGTGTAATCTAATTGCAGTTGCCTGCCTGCCAGTGTGTGTGCCAGGCCCACTTGCCAACTAGTGCCACCACTCATATCTGTTGTAACAGTAGTGTAAATTTTGTAAAAAAAAAAACTTTTTTGACTGTGAAACATCAGTCTGCTAGTGTAATCTAATTGCAGTTGCCTTCCTGCCAGCGTGTGTGCCAGGCCCACTTGCTAAGTGCCACCACTCATATCTGTTGTAACAGTATTTTAAATTTTTAAAAAAAACTTTTTTGACTGTGAAACATCAGTCTGCTAGTGTAATCTAATTGCAGTTGCCTGCCTGCCAGCGTGTGTGCCAGGCCCACTTGCCAACAAGTGCCACCACTCATATCTGTTGTAACAGTAGTGTAAATGTTTTTAAAAAAAAACTTTTTTGACTGTGAAACATCAGTCTGCTAGTGTAATCTAATTGCAGTTGCCTGCCTGCCAGCGTGTGTGCCAGGCCCACTTGATAAGTGCCACAACTCATATCTGTTGTAACAGTAGTGTACATTTTGTAAAAAATAAACTTTTTTGACTGTGAAACATCAGTCTGCTAGTGTAATCTAATTGCACTTGCCTGCCTGCCAGCGTGTGTGCCAGGACCACTTGGCAACTAGTGCCACCACTCATATCTGTTGTAACAGTAGTGTAATTTTTAAAAAAAAAACTTTATTGACTGTGAAACATCAGTCTGCTAGTGCAGGCCCACTTGCTAAGTGCCACCACTCATATCTGTTGTAACAGTAGTGTAAATATTTTAAAAAAACTTTTTTGACTGTGAAACATCAGTCTGCTAGTGTAATCTAATTGCAGTTGCCTGCCTTCCAGCGTGTGTGCCAGGCCCACTTGCCAACTAGTGCCACCACTCATATCTGTTGTAACAGTAGTGTAATTTTTTAAAAAAAAAAACTTTATTGACTGTGAAACATCAGTCTGCTAGTGTAATCTAATTGCAGTTGCCTGTCTGCCAGTGTGTGTGCCAGGCCCACTTGCCAACTAGTGCCACCACTCATATCTGTTGTAAAAGTAGTGTAAATATTTAAAAAAAAAAACTTTTTTGACTGTGAAACATCAGTCTGCTATTGCCAGGCCCACTTGCTAAGTGCCACCACTCATATCTGTTGTAACAGTAGTGTAAATATTTTAAAAAAACTTTTTTGACTGTGAAACATCAGTCTGCTAGTGTAATCTAATTGCAGTTGCCTGCCTTCCAGAGTGTGTGCCAGGCCCACTTGCCAACTAGTGCCACCACTCATATCTGTTGTAACAGTAGTGTAATTTTTTTAAAAAAAAAACTTTATTGACTGTGAAACATCAGTCTGCTAGTGTAATCTAATTGCAGTTGCCTGTCCTGCCAGTGTGTGTGCCAGGCCCACTTGCCAACTAGTGCCACCACTCATATCTGTTTTAAAAGTAGTGTAAATATTTAAAAAAAAAACTTTTTTGACTGTGAAACATCAGTCTGCTATTGCCAGGCCCACTTGCTAAGTGCCACCACTCATATCTGTTGTAACAGTAGTGTAAATATTTAAAAAAAAACTTTTTTTGACTGTGAAACATCAGTCTGCTAGTGTAATCTAATTGCAGTTGCCTGCCTGCCAGTGTGTGTGCCAGGCCCACTTGCAACTAGTGCCACCACTCATATCTGTTGTAACAGTAGTGTAAATTTGTAAAAAAAAAAACTTTTTTGACTGTGAAACATCAGTCTGCTAGTGTAATCTAATTGCAGTTGCCTTCCTGCCAGCGTGTGTGCCAGGCCCACTTGCCTAAGTGCCACCACTCATATCTGTTGTAACAGTATTGTAAATTTTTTAAAAAAAAACTTTTTGACTGTGAAACATCAGTCTGCTAGTGTAATCTAATTGCAGTTGCCTGCCTGCCAGCGTGTGTGCCAGGCCCACTTGCCAACTAGTGCCACCACTCATATCTGTTGTAACAGTAGTGTAAATTTTTAAAAAAAAACTTTTTTGACTGTGAAACATCAGTCTGCTAGTGTAATCTAATTGCAGTTGCCTGCCTGCCAGCGTGTGTGCCAGGCCCACTTGCCAACTAGTGCCACCACTCATATCTGTTGTAACAGTAGTGTAATTTAAAAAAAAAACTTTATTGACTGTGAAACATCAGTCTGCTAGTGTAATCTAATTGCAGTTGCCTGCCTGCCAGTGTGTGTGCCAGGCCCACTTGCCAACTAGTGCCACCACTCATATCTGTTGTAACAGTAGTGTAAATTTTTTAAAAAAAAACTTTTTTGACTGTGAAACATCAGTCTGCTAGTGTAATCTAATTGCAGTTGCCTGCCTGCCAGCGTGTGTGCCAGGCCCACTTGCCAACTAGTGCCACCACTCATATCTGTTGTAACAGTAGTGTAAATTTTTTAAAAAAAACTTTTTTGACTGTGAAACATCAGTCTGCTAGTGTAATCTAATTGCAGTTGCCTGCCTGCCAGCGTGTGTGCCAGGCCCACTTGCCAACTAGTGCCACCACTCATATCTGTTGTAACAGTAGTGTAAATTTTTAAAAAAAAAACTTTTTTGACTGTGAAACATCAGTCTGCTAGTGTAATCTAATTGCAGTTGCCTGCCTGCCAGCGTGTGTGCCAGGCCCACTTGCCAACTAGTGCCACCACTCATATCTGTTGTAACAGTAGTGTAAATATTTTAAAAAAACTTTTTTGACTGTGAAACATCAGTCTGCTAGTGTAATCTAATTGCAGTTGCCTGCCTGCCAGCGTGTGTGCCAGGCCCACTTGCCAACTAGTGCCACCACTCATATCTGTTGTAACAGTAGTGTAAATTTTTAAAAAAAAACTTTTTTGACTGTGAAACATCAGTCTGCTAGTGTAATCTAATTGCAGTTGCCTGCCTGCCAGCGTGTGTGCCAGGCCCACTTGCCAACTAGTGCCACCACTCATATCTGTTGTAACAGTAGTGTAAATTTTAAAAAAAAAACTTTTTTGACTGTGAAACATCAGTCTGCTAGTGTAATCTAATTGCAGTTGCCTGCCTTCCAGCGTGTGTGCCAGGCCCACTTGCCAACTAGAGCCACCACTCATATCTGTTGTAACAGTAGTGTAATTTTTAAAAAAAAAAACTTTATTGACTGTGAAACATCAGTCTGCTAGTGTAATCTAATTGCAGTTGCCTGCCTGCCAGTGTGTGTGCCAGGCCCACTTGCCAACTAGTGCCACCACTCATATCTGTTGTAACAGTATTGTACATTTTTTTAAAAACAACTTTTTTGACTGTGAAACATCAGTCTGCTAGTGTAATCTAATTGCAGTTGCCTGCCTGCCAGTGTGTGTGCCAGGCCCACTTGCTAAGTGCCACCACTCATATCTGTTAGTAACAGTAGTGTAAATTTTTTAAAAAAAACTTTTTTGACTGTGAAACATCAGTCTGCTAGTGTAATCTAATTGCAGTTGCCTGCCTGCCAGAGTGTGTGCCAGGCCCACTTGCCAACTAGTCCCACCACTCATATCTGTTGTAACAGTAGTGTAAATTTTTAAAAAAAAACTTTTTTGACTGTGAAACATCAGTCTGCTAGTGTAATCTAATTGCAGTTGCCTGCCTGCCAGCGTGTGTGCCAGGCCCACTTGCCAACTAGTGCCACCACTCATATCTGTTGTAACAGTAGTGTAAATATTTTAAAAAAAACTTTTATGACTGTGAAACATCACTCTGCTAGTATAATCTAATTGCAGTTGCCTGCCTTCCAGCGTGTGTGCCAGGCCCACTTGCCAACTAGTGCCACCACTCATATCTGTTGTAACAGTAGTGTAATATTTAAAAAAAACTTTTTTGACTGTGAAACATCAGTCTGCTAGTGTAATCTAATTGCAGTTGCCTGCCTGCCAGCGTGTGTGCCAGGCCCACTTGCCAACTAGTGCCACCACTCATATCTGTTGTAACAGTAGTGTAAATTTTGTAAAAAAAAACTTTTTTGACTGTGAAACATCAGTCTGCTAGTGTAATCTAATTGCAGTTGCCTGCCTGCCAGTGTGTGTGCCAGGCCCACTTGCCAACTAGTGCCACCACTCATATCTGTTGTAACAGTAGTGTAAATTTTTTAAAAAAAACTTTTTTGACTGTGAAACATCAGTCTGCTAGTGTAATCTAATTGCAGTTGCCTGCCTGCCAGTGTGTGTGCCAGGCCCACTTGCCAACTAGTGCCACCACTCATATCTGTTGTAATAGTAGTGTAAATTTTGTTAAAAAAAAAACTTTTTTGACTGTGAAACATCAGTCTGCTAGTGTAATCTAATTGCAGTTGCCTTCCTGCCAGCGTGTGTGCTAGGCCCACTTGCTAAGTGCCACCACTCATATCTGTTGAAACAGTATTCTAAATTTTTTTAAAAAAAACTTTTTTGAATGTGAAACATCAGTCTGCTAGAGTAATCTAATTGCAGTTGCCTGCCTGCCAGCGTGTGTCCCAGGCCCACTTGCCAACAAGTGCCACCACTCATATATGTTGTAACAGTAGCGTAAATGTTTTAAAAAAAAACTTTTTGACTGTGAAACATCAGTCTGCTAGTGTAATCTAATTGCAGTTGCCTGCCTGCCAGCGTGTGTGCCAGGCCCACTTGCCAACTAGTGCCACCACTCATATCTGTTGTAACAGTAGTGTAATTTTTTTTAAAAAAAACTTTATTGACTGTGAAACATCAGTCTGCTAGTGTAATCTAATTGCAGTTGCCTGCATGCCAGTGTGTGTGCCAGGCCCACTTGCCAACTAGTGCCACCACTCATATCTGTTGTAACAGTAGTGTAAATATTTAAAAAAAAAACTTTTTTTACTGTGAAACATCAGTCTGCTAGTGCCAGGCCCACTTGCTAAGTGCCACCACTCATATCTGTTGTAACAGTAGTGTAAATATTTAAAAAAAACTTTTTTGACTGTGAAACATCAGTCTGCTAGTGTAATCTAATTGCAGTTGCCTGCCTGCCAGCGTGTGTGCCAGGCCCACTTGCCAACTAGTGCCACCACCACTCATATCTGTTGTAACAGTATTGTAAATTTTTAAAAAAAAAACTTTTTTGACTGTGAAACATCAGTCTGCTAGTGTAATCTAATTGCAGTTGCCTGCCTGCCAGCGTGTGTGCCAGGCCCACTTGCCAACTAGTGCCACCACTCATATCTGTTGTAACAGTAGTGTAAATTTTTAAAAAAAAACTTTTTTGACTGTGAAACATCAGTCTGCTAGTGTAATCTAATTGCAGTTTCCTGTCTGCCAGTGTGTGTGCCAGGCCCACTTGCCAACTAGTGCCACCACTCATATCTGTTGTAACAGTATTGTAAATTTTAAAAAAAAAACTTTTTTGACTGTGAAACATCAGTCTGCTAGTGTAATCTAATTGCAGTTGCCTGCCTGCCAGCGTGTGTGCCAGGCCCACTTGCCAACTAGTGCCACCACTCATATCTGTTGTAACAGTAGTGTAAATTTTTTAAAAAAAAACTTTTTTGACTGTGAAACATCAGTCTGCTAGTGTAATCTAATTGCAGTTGCCTGCCTGCCAGCGTGTGTGCCAGGCCCACTTGCCAACTAGTGCCACCACTCATATCTGTTGTAACAGTAGTGTAAATTTTTTAAAAAAAACTTTTTTGACTGTGAAACATCAGTCTGCTAGTGTAATCTAATTGCAGTTGCCTGCCTGCCAGCGTGTGTGCCAGGCCCACTTGCCAACTAGTGCCACCACTCATATCTGTTGTAACAGTAGTGTAAATTTTTTAAAAAAACTTTTTTGACTGTGAAACATCAGTCTGCTAGTGTAATCTAATTGCAGTTGCCTGCCTGCCAGCGTGTGTGCCAGGCCCACTTGCCAACTAGTGCCACCACTCATATCTGTTGTAACAGTAGTGTAAATATTTAAAAAAAACTTTTTTGACTGTGAAACATCAGTCTGCTAGTGTAATCTAATTGCAGTTGCCTGCCTGCCAGCGTGTGTGCCAGGCCCACTTGCCAACTAGTGCCACCACTCATATCTGTTGTAACAGTAGTGTAAATATTTAAAAAAAACTTTTTTGACTGTGAAACATCAGTCTGCTAGTGTAATCTAATTGCAGTTGCCTGCCTGCCAGCGTGTGTGCCAGGCCCACTTGCCAACTAGTGCCACCACTCATATCTGTTGTAACAGTAGTGTAAATATTTAAAAAAAAACTTTTTTGACTGTGAAACATCAGTCTGCTAGTGTAATCTAATTGCAGTTGCCTGCCTGCCAGCGTGTGTGCCAGGCCCACTTGCCAACTAGTGCCACCACTCATATCTGTTGTAACAGTATTGTAAATTTTAAAAAAAAAACTTTTTTGACTGTGAAACATCAGTCTGCTAGTGTAATCTAATTGCAGTTGCCTGCCTGCCAGTGTGTGTGCCAGGCCCACTTGCCAACTAGTGCCACCACTCATATCTGTTGTAACAGTAGTGTAAATTTTTTTAAAAAAACTTTTTTGACTGTGAAACATCAGTCTGCTAGTGTAATCTAATTGCAGTTGCCTGCCTGCCAGTGTGTGTGCCAGGCCCACTTGCCAACTAGTGCCACCACTCATATCTGTTGTAACAGTAGTGTAAATTTTTTAAAAAAACTTTTTTGACTGTGAAACATCAGTCTGCTAGTGTAATCTAATTGCAGTTGCCTGCCTGCCAGAGTGTGTGCCAGGCCCACTTGCCAACTAGTGCCACCACTCATATCTGTTGTAACAGTAGTGTAAATTTTTTAAAAAAACTTTTTTGACTGTGAAACATCAGTCTGCTAGTGTAATCTAATTGCAGTTGCCTGCCTGCCAGCGTGTGTGCCAGGCCCACTTGCCAACTAGTGCCACCACTCATATCTGTTGTAACAGTAGTGTAAATATTTTAAAAAAACTTTTTTGACTGTGAAACATCAGTCTGCTAGTGTAATCTAATTGCAGTTGCCTGCCTTCCAGCGTGTGTGCCAGGCCCACTTGCCAACTAGTGCCACCACTCATATCTGTTGTAACAGTAGTGTAATTTTTTTTAAAAAAAAACTTTATTGACTGTGAAACATCAGTCTGCTAGTGTAATCTAATTGCAGTTGCCTGCCTGCCAGTGTGTGTGCCAGGCCCACTTGCCAACTAGTGCCACCACTCATATCTGTTGTAAAAGTAGTGTAAATATTTAAAAAAAAAACTTTTTTGACTGTGAAACATCAGTCTGCTATTGCCAGGCCCACTTGCTAAGTGCCACCACTCATATCTGTTGTAACAGTAGTGTAAATATTTAAAAAAAAACTTTTTTTGACTGTGAAACATCAGTCTGCTAGTGTAATCTAATTGCAGTTGCCTGCCTTCCAGCGTGTGTGCCAGGCCCACTTGCCAACTAGTGCCACCACTCATATCTGTTGTAACAGTAGTGTAAATTTTGTAAAAAAACAAACTTTTTTTGACTGTGAAACATCAGTCTGCTAGTGTAATCTAATTGCAGTTGCCTTCCTGCCAGCGTGTGTGCCAGGCCCACTTGCTAAGTGCCACCACTCATATCTGTTGTAACAGTATTGTAAATTTTTTTAAAAAAAACCTTTTTGACTGTGAAACATCAGTCTGCTACTGTAATCTAATTGCAGTTGCCTGCCTGCCAGCGTGTGTGCCAGGCCCACTTGCCAACAAGTGCCAAAACTCATATCTGTTGTAACAGTAGTGTAAATGTTTTTTAAAAAAACTTTTTTGACTGTGAAACATCAGTCTGCTAGTGTAATCTAATTGCAGTTGCCTGCCTGCCAGCGTGTGTGCCAGGCCCACTTGCCAACTAGTGCCACCACTCATATCTGTTGTAACAGTAGTGTAATTTAAAAAAAAAAAAACTTTATTGACTGTGAAACATCAGTCTGCTAGTGTAATCTAATTGCAGTTGCCTGCCTGCCAGTGTGTGTGCCAGGCCCACTTGCCAACTAGTGCCACCACTCATATCTGTTGTAACAGTAGTGTAAATATTTTAAAAAAAAAACTGTTTTGACTGTGAAACATCAGTCTGCTAGTGTAATCTAATAGCAGTTGCCTGCCTGCCAGCGTGTGTGCCAGAACCACTTGCCAACTAGTGCCACTACTCATATCTGTTGTAACAGTATTGTAAATTTTTTAAAAAAACTTTTTTGACTGTGAAACATCAGTCTGCTAGTGTAATATAATTGCAGTTCCCTGCCTGCCAGCGTGTGTGCCAGGCCCACTTGCCAACAAGTGCCACCACTCATATCTGTTGTAACAGTAGTGTAAATTTAAAAAAAAAAAACTTTTTTTGACTGTGAAACATCAGTCTGCTAGTGTAATCTAATTGCAGTTGCCTGCCTGCCAGAGTGTGTGCCAGGCCCACATGCCAACTAGTGCCACCACTCATATCTGTTGTAACAGTAGTGTAAATATTTTAAAAAAAACGTTTTTGACTGTGAAACCTCAGTCTGCTAGTGTATTCTAATTGCAGTTGCTTGCCTGCCAGCGTGTGTGCCAGGCCCACTTGCCAACTAGTGCCACCACCACTCATATCTGTTGTAACAGTATTGTAAAAAATTTTTAAAAAAAAACTTTTTTGACTGTGAAACATCAGTCTGCTAGTGTAATCTAATAGCAGTTGCCTGCCTGTCAGCGTGTGTGCCAGAACCACTTGCCAACTAGTGCCACCACTCATATCTGTTGTAACAGTATTGTAAATTTAAAAAAAAAAACTTTTTTGACTGTGAAACATCAGTCTGCTAGTGTAATCTAATTGCAGTTGCCTGCCTTCCAGCGTGTGTGCCAGGCCCACTTGCCAACTAGAGCCACCACTCATATCTGTTGTAACAGTAGTGTAATTTTTAAAAAAAAAAAAATTTATTGACTGTGAAACATCAGTCTGCTAGTGTAATCTAATTGCAGTTGCCTGCCTGCCAGTGTGTGTGCCAGGCCCACTTGCCAACTAGTGCCACCACTCATATCTGTTGTAACAGTATTGTACATTTTTTTTAAACAACTTTTTTGACTGTGAAACATCAGTCTGCTAGTGTAATCTAATTGCAGTTGCCTGCCTGTCAGTGTGTGTGCCAGGCCCACTTGCTAAGTGCCACCACTCATATCTGTTATAACAGTAGTGTAAATTTTTTTAAAAAAAACTTTTTTGACTGTGAAACATCAGTCTGCTAGAGTAATCTAATTGCAGTTGCCTGCCTGCCAGAGTGTGTGCCAGGCCCACTTGCCAACTAGTCCCACCACTCATATTTGTTGTAACAGTAGTGTAAATTTTTTAAAACAAACTTTTTTGACTGTGAAACATCAGTCTGCTAGTGTAATCTAATTGCAGTTGCCTTCCTGCCAGCGTGTGTGCCAGGCCCACTTGCTAAGTGCCACCACTCATATCTGTTGTAACAGCAGTGTAAATATTTAAAAAAAACTTTTTTGACTGTGAAACATCAGTCTGCTAGTGTAATCTAATTGCAGTTGCCTGCCTGCCAGTGTGTGTGCCAGGCCCACTTGCCAACTAGTGCCACCACTCATATCTGTTGTAACAGTAGTGTAAATTTTGTAAAAAAACAAACTTTTTTGACTGTGAAACATCAGTCTGCTAGTGTAATCTAATTGCAGTTGCCTTCCTGCCAGCGTGTGTGCCAGGCCCACTTGCTAAGTGCCACCACTCATATCTGTTGTAACAGTATTTTAAAAAAATTTAAAAAAAACTTTTTTGACTGTGAAACATCAGTCTGCTAGTGTAATCTAATTGCAGTTGCCTGCCTGCCAGCGTGTTTGCCAGGCCCACTTGCCAACAAGTGCCACCACTCATATCTGTTGTAACAGTAGTGTAAATGTTTTTAAAAAAAACTTTTTTGACTGTGAAACATCAGTCTGCTAGTGTAATCTAATTGCAGTTGCCTGCCTGCCAGCGTGTGTGCCAGGCCCACTTGATAAGTGCCACAACTCATATCTGTTGTAACAGTAGTGTACATTTTGTAAAAAATAAACTTTTTTGACTGTGAAACATCAGTCTGCTAGTGTAATCTAATTGCACTTGCCTGCCTGCCAGCGTGTGTGCCAGGACCACTTGGCAACTAGTGCCACCACTCATATCTGTTGTAACAGTAGTGTAATTTTTTAAAAAAAAAACTTTATTGACTGTGAAACATCAGTCTGCTAGTGCCAGGCCCACTTGCTAAGTGCCACCACTCATATCTGTTGTAACAGTAGTGTAAATATTTTAAAAAAACTTTTTTGACTGTGAAACATCAGTCTGCTAGTGTAATCTAATTGCAGTTGCCTGCCTTCCAGCGTGTGTGCCAGGCCCACTTGCCAACTAGTGCCACCACTCATATCTGTTGTAACAGTAGTGTAATTTTTTTAAAAAAAAAACTTTATTGACTGTGAAACATCAGTCTGCTAGTGTAATCTAATTGCAGTTGCCTGTCTGCCAGTGTGTGTGCCAGGCCCACTTGCCAACTAGTGCCACCACTCATATCTGTTGTAAAAGTAGTGTAAATATTTAAAAAAAAAACTTTTTTGACTGTGAAACATCAGTCTGCTATTGCCAGGCCCACTTGCTAAGTGCCACCACTCATATCTGTTGTAACAGTAGTGTAAATATTTTAAAAAAACTTTTTTGACTGTGAAACATCAGTCTGCTAGTGTAATCTAATTGCAGTTGCCTGCCTTCCAGCGTGTGTGCCAGGCCCACTTGCCAACTAGTGCCACCACTCATATCTGTTGTAACAGTAGTGTAATTTTTTTAAAAAAAAAACTTTATTGACTGTGAAACATCAGTCTGCTAGTGTAATCTAATTGCAGTTGCCTGTCTGCCAGTGTGTGTGCCAGGCCCACTTGCCAACTAGTGCCACCACTCATATCTGTTGTAAAAGTAGTGTAAATATTTAAAAAAAAAACTTTTTTGACTGTGAAACATCAGTCTGCTATTGCCAGGCCCACTTGCTAAGTGCCACCACTCATATCTGTTGTAACAGTAGTGTAAATATTTAAAAAAAAACTTTTTTTGACTGTGAAACATCAGTCTGCTAGTGTAATCTAATTGCAGTTGCCTGCCTTCCAGCGTGTGTGCCAGGCCCACTTGCCAACTAGTGCCACCACTCATATCTGTTGTAACAGTAGTGTAAATTTTGTAAAAAAACAAACTTTTTTTGACTGTGAAACATCAGTCTGCTAGTGTAATCTAATTGCAGTTGCCTTCCTGCCAGCGTGTGTGCCAGGCCCACTTGCTAAGTGCCACCACTCATATCTGTTGTAACAGTATTGTAAATTTTTTTAAAAAAAACCTTTTTGACTGTGAAACATCAGTCTGCTACTGTAATCTAATTGCAGTTGCCTGCCTGCCAGCGTGTGTGCCAGGCCCACTTGCCAACAAGTGCCAAAACTCATATCTGTTGTAACAGTAGTGTAAATGTTTTTTAAAAAAACTTTTTTGACTGTGAAACATCAGTCTGCTAGTGTAATCTAATTGCAGTTGCCTGCCTGCCAGCGTGTGTGCCAGGCCCACTTGCCAACTAGTGCCACCACTCATATCTGTTGTAACAGTAGTGTAATTTTAAAAAAAAAAACTTTATTGACTGTGAAACATCAGTCTGCTAGTGTAATCTAATTGCAGTTGCCTGCCTGCCAGTGTGTGTGCCAGGCCCACTTGCCAACTAGTGCCACCACTCATATCTGTTGTAACAGTAGTGTAAATATTTAAAAAAAAAAACTTTTTTGACTGTGAAACATCAGTCTGCTAGTGTAATCTAATAGCAGTTGCCTGCCTGCCAGCGTGTGTGCCAGAACCACTTGCCAACTAGTGCCACTACTCATATCTGTTGTAACAGTATTGTAAATTTTTTAAAAAAACTTTTTTGACTGTGAAACATCAGTCTGCTAGTGTAATATAATTGCAGTTCCCTGCCTGCCAGCGTGTGTGCCAGGCCCACTTGCCAACAAGTGCCACCACTCATATCTGTTGTAACAGTAGTGTAAATTTAAAAAAAAAAAACTTTTTTGACTGTGAAACATCAGTCTGCTAGTGTAATCTAATTGCAGTTGCCTGCCTGCCAGCGTGTGTGCCAGGCCCACATGCCAACTAGTGCCACCACTCATATCTGTTGTAACAGTAGTGTAAATATTTTAAAAAAAACGTTTTTGACTGTGAAACCTCAGTCTGCTAGTGTATTCTAATTGCAGTTGCTTGCCTGCCAGCGTGTGTGCCAGGCCCACTTGCCAACTAGTGCCACCACCACTCATATCTGTTGTAACAGTATTGTAATTTTTTTTTAAAAAAAAACTTTTTTGACTGTGAAACATCAGTCTGCTAGTGTAATCTAATAGCAGTTGCCTGCCTGTCAGCGTGTGTGCCAGAACCACTTGCCAACTAGTGCCACCACTCATATCTGTTGTAACAGTATTGTAAATTTAAAAAAAAAAACTTTTTTGACTGTGAAACATCAGTCTGCTAGTGTAATCTAATTGCAGTTGCCTGCCTTCCAGCGTGTGTGCCAGGCCCACTTGCCAACTAGAGCCACCACTCATATCTGTTGTAACAGTAGTGTAATTTAAAAAAAAAAAAAAAATTTATTGACTGTGAAACATCAGTCTGCTAGTGTAATCTAATTGCAGTTGCCTGCCTGCCAGTGTGTGTGCCAGGCCCACTTGCCAACTAGTGCCACCACTCATATCTGTTGTAACAGTATTGTACATTTTTTTTAAACAACTTTTTTGACTGTGAAACATCAGTCTGCTAGTGTAATCTAATTGCAGTTGCCTGCCTGTCAGTGTGTGTGCCAGGCCCACTTGCTAAGTGCCACCACTCATATCTGTTATAACAGTAGTGTAAATTTTTTTAAAAAACTTTTTTGACTGTGAAACATCAGTCTGCTAGTGTAATCTAATTGCAGTTGCCTGCCTGCCAGAGTGTGTGCCAGGCCCACTTGCCAACTAGTCCCACCACTCATATTTGTTGTAACAGTAGTGTAAATTTTTTAAAAAAAACTTTTTTGACTGTGAAACATCAGTCTGCTAGTGTAATCTAATTGCAGTTGCCTGTCTGCCAGCGTGTGTGCCAGGCCCACTTGCCAACTAGTGCCACCACTCATATCTGTTGTAACAGTAGTGTAAATATTTAAAAAAAACTTTTATGACTGTGAAACATCACTCTGCTAGCGTAATCTAATTGCAGTTGCCTGCCTTCCAGCGTGTGTGCCAGGCCCACTTGCCAACTAGTTCCACCACTCATATCTGTTGCAACAGTAGTGTAAATATTTAAAAAAATAACTTTTTTGACTGTGAAACATCAGTCTGCTAGAGTAATCTAATTGCAGTTGCCTGCCTTCCAGCGTGTGTGCCAGGCCCACTCACCAACTAGTGCCACCACTCATATCTGTTGTAACAGTGGTGTAAATTTTGTAAAAAAAAAACTTTTTTGACTGTGAAACATCAGTCTGCTAGTGTAATCTAATTGCAGTTGCCTGCCTGCCAGTGTGTGTGCCAGGCCCACTTGCCAACTAGTGCCACCACTCATATCTGTTGTAACAGTAGTGTAAATATTTAAAAAAAAACTTTTTTGACTGTGAAACATCAGTCTGCTAGTGTAATCTAATTGCAGTTGCCTGCCTGCCAGTGTGTGTGCCAGGCCCACTTGCCAACTAGTGCCACCACTCATATCTGTTGTAATAGTAGTGTAAATTTTGTGAAAAAAAAAACTTTTTTGACTGTGAAACATCAGTCTGCTAATGTAATCTAATTGCAGTTGCCTTCCTGCCAGCGTGTGTGCTAGGCCCACTTGCTAAGTGCCACCACTCATATCTGTTGTAACAGTATTCTAAAAAAATTTAAAAAAAAACTTTTTTGAATGTGAAACATCAGTCTGCTTGTGTAATCTAATTGCAGTTGCCTGCCTGCCAGCGTGTGTGCCAGGCCCACTTGCCAACCAGTGCCACCACTCATATATGTTGTAACAGTAGCGTAAATGTTTTAAAAAAAAACTTTTTTGACTGTGAAACATCAGTCTGCTAGTGTGATCTAATTGCAGTTGCCTGCCTGCCAGCGTGTGTGCCAGGCCCACTTGCCAACTAGTGCCACCACTCATATCTGTTGTAACAGTAGTGTAATTTTTTTTTAAAAAACTTTATTGACTGTGAAACATCAGTCTGCTAGTGTAATCTAATTGCAGTTGCCTGCATGCCAGTGTGTGTGCCAGGCCCACTTGCCAACTAGTGCCACCACTCATATCTGTTGTAACAGTAGTGTAAATATTTAAAAAAAAACTTTTTTTAATGTGAAAAATCAGTCTGCTATTGCCAGGCCCACTTGCTAAGTGCCACCACTCATATCTGTTGTAACAGTAGTGTAAATATTTAAAAAAAACTTTTTTGACTGTGAAACATCAGTCTGCTAGTGTAATCTAATTGCAGTTGCCTGCCTTCCAGCGTGTGTGCCAGGCCCACTTGCCAACTAGTGCCACCACTCATATCTGTTGTAACAGTAGTGTAATTTTTAAAAAAAAAACTTTATTGACTGTGAAACATCAGTCTGCTAGTGTAATCTAATTGCAGTTGCCTGCCTGCCAGTGTGTGTGCCAGGCCCACTTGCCAACTAGTGCCACCACTCATATCTGTTGTAACAGTAGTGTAAATATTTTTTAAAAAAAACTTTTTTGACTGTGAAACATCAGTCTGCTAGTGTAATCTAATTGCAGTTGCCTGCCTGCCAGCGTGTGTTCCAGGCCCACTTGCTAAGTGCCACCACTCATATCTGTTGAAACAGTAGTGTACATTTTGTAAAAAAAAAACTTTTTTGACTGTGAAACATCAGTCTGCTAGTGTAATCTAATTGCAGTTGCCTGCCTGCCAGCGTGTGTGCCAGGCACACTTGCCAACTAGTGCCACCACTCATATCTGTTGTAACAGTAGTGTAATTTTTAAAAAAAAAAACTTTATTGACTGTGAAACATCAGTCTGCTAGTGTAATCTAATTGCAGTTGCCTGCCTGCCAGCGTGTGTGCCAGGCCCACTTGCTAAGTGCTACCACTCACATCTGTTGTAACAGTAGTGTACATTTTGTAAAAAATAAACTTTTTTGACTGTGAAACATCAGGCTGCTAGTGTAATCTAATTGCAGTTGCCTGCCTGCCTGCCTGCCAGCGTGTGTGCCAGGACCACTTGCCAACTAGTGCCACCACTCATATCTGTTGTAACAGTAGTGTAATTTTTTAAAAAAAAAACTTTATTGACTGTGAAACATCAGTCTGCTAGTGTAATCTAATTGCAGTTGCCTGCCTGCCAGTGTGTGTGCCAGGCCCACTTGCCAACTAGTTCCACCACTCATATCTGTTGTAACAGTAGTGTAAATATTTAAAAAAACAAACTTTTTTGACTGTGAAACATCAGTCTGCTAGTGTAATCTAATTGCAGTTGCCTTCCTGCCAGCGTGTGTGCCAGGCCCACTTGCTAAGTGCCACCACTCATATCTGTTGTAACAGCAGTGTAAATATTTAAAAAAAACTTTTTTGACTGTGAAACATCAGTCTGCTAGTGTAATCTAATTGCAGTTGCCTGCCTGCCAGTGTGTGTGCCAGGCCCACTTGCCAACTAGTGCCACCACTGTTGTAACAGTAGTGTACATTTTGTAAAAAAACAAACTTTTTTGTCTGTGAAACATCAGTCTGCTAGTGTAATCTAATTGCAGTTGCCTTCCTGCCAGCGTGTGTGCCAGGCCCACTTGCTAAGTGCCACCACTCATATCTGTTGTAACAGTATTTTAAAAAAATTTAAAAAAAACTTTTTTGACTGTGAAACATCAGTCTGCTAGTGTAATCTAATTGCAGTTGCCTGCCTGCCAGCGTGTGTGCCAGGCCCACTTGCCAACAAGTGCCACCACTCATATCTGTTGTAACAGTAGTGTAAATGTTTTTAAAAAAAACTTTTTTGACTGTGAAACATCAGTCTGCTAGTGTAATCTAATTGCAGTTGCCTGCCTGCCAGCGTGTGTGCCAGGCCCACTTGCTAAGTGCCACAACTCATATCTGTTGTAACAGTAGTGTACATTTTGTAAAAAATAAACTTTTTTGACTGTGAAACATCAGTCTGCTAGTGTAATCTAATTGCACTTGCCTGCCTGCCAGCGTGTGTGCCAGGACCACTTGGCAACTAGTGCCACCACTCATATCTGTTGTAACAGTAGTGTAATTTTTTAAAAAAAAAACTTTATTGACTGTGAAACATCAGTCTGCTAGTGCCAGGCCCACTTGCTAAGTGCCACCACTCATATCTGTTGTAACAGTAGTGTAAATATTTTAAAAAAACTTTTTTGACTGTGAAACATCAGTCTGCTAGTGTAATCTAATTGCAGTTGCCTGCCTTCCAGCGTGTGTGCCAGGCCCACTTGCCAACTAGTGCCACCACTCATATCTGTTGTAACAGTAGTGTAATTTTTAAAAAAAAAAAACTTTATTGACTGTGAAACATCAGTCTGCTAGTGTAATCTAATTGCAGTTGCCTGCCTGCCAGTGTGTGTGCCAGGCCCACTTGCCAACTAGTGCCACCACTCATATCTGTTGTAAAAGTAGTGTAAATATTTAAAAAAAAAACTTTTTTGACTGTGAAACATCAGTCTGCTAGTGCCAGGCCCACTTGCTAAGTGCCACCACTCATATCTGTTGTAACAGTAGTGTAAATATTTAAAAAAAAACTTTTTTTGACTGTGAAACATCAGTCTGCTAGTGTAATCTAATTGCAGTTGCCTGCCTTCCAGCGTGTGTGCCAGGCCCACTTGCCAACTAGTGCCACCACTCATATCTGTTGTAACAGTAGTGTAAATTTTGTAAAAAAACAAACTTTTTTTGACTGTGAAACATCAGTCTGCTAGTGTAATCTAATTGCAGTTGCCTTCCTGCCAGCGTGTGTGCCAGGCCCACTTGCTAAGTGCCACCACTCATATCTGTTGTAACTGTATTGTACATTTTTTTTAAAAAAACCTTTTTGACTGTGAAACATCAGTCTGCTACTGTAATCTAATTGCAGTTGCCTGCCTGCCAGCGTGTGTGCCAGGCCCACTTGCCAACAAGTGCCAAAACTCATATCTGTTGTAACAGTAGTGTAAATGTTTTTTAAAAAAACTTTTTTGACTGTGAAACATCAGTCTGCTAGTGTAATCTAATTGCAGTTGCCTGCCTGCCAGCGTGTGTGCCAGGCCCACTTGCCAACTAGTGCCACCACTCATATCTGTTGTAACAGTAGTGTAATTTTTAAAAAAAAAAACTTTATTGACTGTGAAACATCAGTCTGCTAGTGTAATCTAATTGCAGTTGCCTGCCTGCCAGTGTGTGTGCCAGGCCCACTTGCCAACTAGTGCCACCACTCATATCTGTTGTAACAGTAGTGTAAATATTTAAAAAAAAAACATTTTTGACTGTGAAACATCAGTCTGCTAGTGTAATCTAAATGCAGTTGCCTGCCTGCCTGCCAGCGTGTGTGCCAGGCCCACTTGACAACTAGTGCCACCACTCATATCTGTTGTAACAGTAGTGTAATTTTAAAAAAAAAAAACTTTATTGACTGTGAAACATCAGTCTGCTAGTGTAATCTAATTGCAGTTGCCTGCCTGCCAGTGTGTGTGCCAGGCCCACTTGCCAACTAGTGCCACCACTCATATCTGTTGTAAAAGTAGTGTAAATATTTAAAAAAAAAAACTTTTTTGACTGTGAAACATCAGTCTGCTAGTGCCAGGCCCACTTGCTAAGTGCCACCACTCATATCTGTTGTAACAGTAGTGTAAATATTTTAAAAAAAAAATTTTGACTCTGAAACATCAGTCTGCTAGTGTAATCTAATTGCAGTTGCCTGCCTTCCAGCGTGTGTGCCAGGCCCACTTGCCAACTAGTGCCACCACTCATATCTGTTGTAACAGTAGTGTAATTTTTTAAAAAAAAAACTTTATTGACTGTGAAACATCAGTCTGCTAGTGTAATCTAATTGCAGTTGCCTGCCTGCCAGTGTGTGTGCCAGGCCCACTTGCCAACTAGTGCCACCACTCATATCTGTTGTAACAGTAGTGTAAATATTTTTTAAAAAAAACTTTTTTGACTGTGAAACATCAGTCTGCTAGTGTAATCTAATTGCAGTTGCCTGCCTGCCAGCGTGTGTGCCAGACCCACTTGCCAACTAGTGCCACCACTCATATCTGTTGTAACAGTAGTGTAAATTTTGTAAAAAAAAACTTTTTTGACTGTGAAACATCAGTTTGCTAGTGTAATCTAATTGCAATTGCCTGCCTGCCAGTGTGTGTGCCAGGCCCACTTGCCAACTAGTGCCACCACTCATATCTGTTGTAACAGTAGTGTAAATATTTTTAAAAAAAACTTTTTTGACTGTGAAACATCAGTCTGCTACTGCCAGGCCCACTTGCTAAGTTCCACCACTCATATCTGTTGTAACAGTAGTGTAAATATTTAAAAAAAACTTTTTTGACTGTGAAACATCAGTCTGCTAGTGTAATCTAATTGCAGTTGCCTGCCTTCCAGCATGTGTGCCAGGCCCACTTGCCAACTAGTGCCACCACTCATATCTGTTGTAACAGTAGTGTAATTTTTTAAAAAAAAACTTTATTGACTGTGAAACATCAGTCTGCAGGTGTAATCTAATTGCAGTTGCCTGCCTGCCAGTGTGTGTGCCAGGCCCACTTGCTAACTAGTGCCACCACTCATATCTGTTGTAACAGTAGTGTAAATATTTAAAAAAAAAAACTTTTTTGACTGTGAAACATCAGTCTGCTAGTGTAATCTAATTGCAGTTGCCTGCCTGCCAGCGTGTGTGCCAGGCCCACTTGGCAACTAGTGCCACCACTCATATCTGTTGTAACAGTAGTGTAAATTTTGTAAAAAAAAACTTTTTTGGCTGTGAACCATCAGTTTGCTAGTGTAATCTAATTGCAATTGCCTGCCTGCCAGTGTGTGTGCCAGGCCCACTTGCCAACTAGTGTCACCACTCATATCTGTTGTAACAGTAGTGTAAATATTTTAAAAAAAAACTTTTTTGACTGTGAAACATCAGTCTGCTAGTGTACTCTAATTTCAGTTGCCTGCCTGCCAGCGTGTGTGCCAGGCCCACTTGGCAACTAGTGCCACCACTCATATTTGTTGTAACAGTAGTGTAAATTTTGTAAAAAAAAACTTTTTTGACTGTGAAACATCAGCCTGCTAGTGTAATCTAATTGCAGTTGCCTGCCTGCCAGTGTGTGTGCCAGGCCCACTTGCCAACTAGTGCCACCACTCATATCTGTTGTAACAGTAGTGTAAATTTTGTAAAAAAACAAACTTTTTTGACTGTGAAACATCAGTCTGCTAGTGTAATCTAATTGCAGTTGCCTTCCTGCCAGCGTGTGTGCCAGGCCCACTTGCTAAGTGCCACCACTCATATCTGTTGTAACAGTATTGTAATTTTTTTAAAAAAAACTTTTTTGACTGTGAAACATCAGTCTGCTAGTGTAATCTAATTGCAGTTGCCTGCCTGCCAGCGTGTGTGCCAGGCCCACTTGGCAACTAGTGCCACCACTCATATTTGTTGTAACAGTAGTGTAAATTTTGTAAAAAAAAACTTTTTTGACTGTGAAACATCAGCCTGCTAGTGTAATCTAATTGCAGTTGCCTGCCTGCCAGTGTGTGTGCCAGGCCCACTTGCCAACTAGTGCCACCACTCATATCTGTTGTAACAGTAGTGTAAATTTTGTAAAAAAACAAACTTTTTTGACTGTGAAACATCAGTCTGCTAGTGTAATCTAATTGCAGTTGCCTTCCTGCCAGCGTGTGTGCCAGGCCCACTTGCTAAGTGCCACCACTCATATCTGTTGTAACAGTATTGTAATTTTTTTAAAAAAAACTTTTTTGACTGTGAAACATCAGTCTGCTAGTGTAATCTAATTGCAGTTGCCTGCCTGCCAGCGTGTGTGCCAGGCCCACTTGCCAACAAGTGCCATCACTCATATCTGTTGTAACAGTAGTGTAAATGTTTTTAAAAAAACTTTTTTGACTGTGAAACATCAGTCTGCTAGTGTAATCTAATTGCAGTTGCCTGCCTGCCAGCGTGTGTGCCAGGCCCACTTGCTAAGTGCCACCACTCATATCTGTTGTAACAGTAGTGTACATTTTGTAAAAAAAAAACTTTTTTGACTGTGAAACATCAGTCTGCTAGTTTAATCTAATAGCAGTTGCCTGCCTGCCAGCGTGTGTGCCAGGCCCACTTGCCAACAAGTACCACCACTCATATCTGTTGTAACAGTAGTGTAAATGTTTTTAAAAAAAACTTTTTTGACTGTGAAACATCAGTCTGCTAGTGTAATCTAATTGCAGTTGCCTGCCTGCCAGCGTGTGTTCCAGGCCCACTTGCTAAGTGCCACCACTCATATCTGTTGAAACAGTAGTGTACATTTTGTAAAAAAAAAACTTTTTTTGACTGTGAAACATCAGTCTGCTATTGTAATCTAATTGCAGTTGCCTGCCTGCCAGCGTGTGTGCCAGGCCCACTTGCCAACTAGTGCCACCACTCATATCTGTTGTAACAGTAGTGTAATTTTTTAAAAAAAAAACTTTATTGACTGTGAAACATCAGTCTGCTAGTGTAATCTAATTGCAGTTGCCTGCCTGCCAGCGTGTGTGCCAGGCCCACTTGCTAAGTGCTACCACTCACATCTGTTGTAACAGTAGTGTACATTTTGTAAAAAATAAACTTTTTTGACTGTGAAACATCAGTCTGCTAGTGTAATCTAATTGCAGTTGCCTGCCTGCCTGCCAGCGTGTGTGCCAGGACCACTTGCCAACTAGTGCCACCACTCATATCTGTTGTAACAGTAGTGTAATTTTTTTTAAAAAAAACTTTATTGACTGTGAAACATCAGTCTGCTAGTGTAATCTAATTGCAGTTGCCTGCCTGCCAGTGTGTGTGCCAGGCCCACTTGCCAACTAGTGCCACCACTCATATCTGTTGTAACAGTAGTGTAAATATTTAAAAAAACAAACTTTTTTGACTGTGAAACATCAGTCTGCTAGTGTAATCTAATTGCAGTTGCCTTCCTGCCAGCGTGTGTGCCAGGCCCACTTGCTAAGTGCCACCACTCATATCTGTTGTAACAGCAGTGTAAATATTTAAAAAAAAAATTTTTGACTGTGAAACATCAGTCTGCTAGTGTAATCTAATTGCAGTTGCCTGCCTGCCAGTGTGTGTGCCAGGCCCACTTGCCAACTAGTGCCACCACTCATATCTGTTGTAACAGTAGTGTAAATTTTGTAAAAAAACAAACTTTTTTGACTGTGAAACATCAGTCTGCTAGTGTAATCTAATTGCAGTTGCCTTCCTGCCAGCGTGTGTGCCAGGCCCACTTGCTAAGTGCCACCACTCATATCTGTTGTAACAGTATTTTAAAAAAATTTAAAAAAAACTTTTTTGACTGTGAAACATCAGTCTGCTAGTGTAATCTAATTGCAGTTGCCTGCCTGCCAGCGTGTTTGCCAGGCCCACTTGCCAACAAGTGCCACCACTCATATCTGTTGTAACAGTAGTGTAAATGTTTTTAAAAAAAACTTTTTTGACTGTGAAACATCAGTCTGCTAGTGTAATCTAATTGCAGTTGCCTGCCTGCCAGCGTGTGTGCCAGGCCCACTTGCTAAGTGCCACAACTCATATCTGTTGTAACAGTAGTGTACATTTTGTAAAAAATAAACTTTTTTGACTGTGAAACATCAGTCTGCTAGTGTAATCTAATTGCACTTGCCTGCCTGCCAGCGTGTGTGCCAGGACCACTTGGCAACTAGTGCCACCACTCATATCTGTTGTAACAGTAGTGTAATTTTTTTAAAAAAAAACTTTATTGACTGTGAAACATCAGTCTGCTAGTGCCAGGCCCACTTGCTAAGTGCCACCACTCATATCTGTTGTAACAGTAGTGTAAATATTTTAAAAAAACTTTTTTGACTGTGAAACATCAGTCTGCTAGTGTAATCTAATTGCAGTTGCCTGCCTTCCAGCGTGTGTGCCAGGCCCACTTGCCAACTAGTGCCACCACTCATATCTGTTGTAACAGTAGTGTAATTTTTAAAAAAAAAAAACTTTATTGACTGTGAAACATCAGTCTGCTAGTGTAATCTAATTGCAGTTGCCTGCCTGCCAGTGTGTGTGCCAGGCCCACTTGCCAACTAGTGCCACCACTCATATCTGTTGTAAAAGTAGTGTAAATATTTAAAAAAAAAACTTTTTTGACTGTGAAACATCAGTCTGCTATTGCCAGGCCCACTTGCTAAGTGCCACCACTCATATCTGTTGTAACAGTAGTGTAAATATTTAAAAAAAAACTTTTTTTGACTGTGAAACATCAGTCTGCTAGTGTAATCTAATTGCAGTTGCCTGCCTTCCAGCGTGTGTGCCAGGCCCACTTGCCAACTAGTGCCACCACTCATATCTGTTGTAACAGTAGTGTAAATTTTGTAAAAAAACAAACTTTTTTTGACTGTGAAACATCAGTCTGCTAGTGTAATCTAATTGCAGTTGCCTTCCTGCCAGCGTGTGTGCCAGGCCCACTTGCTAAGTGCCACCACTCATATCTGTTGTAACAGTATTGTAAATTTTTTTTAAAAAAACCTTTTTGACTGTGAAACATCAGTCTGCTACTGTAATCTAATTGCAGTTGCCTGCCTGCCAGCGTGTGTGCCAGGCCCACTTGCCAACAAGTGCCAAAACTCATATCTGTTGTAACAGTAGTGTAAATGTTTTTTAAAAAAACTTTTTTGACTGTGAAACATCAGTCTGCTAGTGTAATCTAATTGCAGTTGCCTGCCTGCCAGCGTGTGTGCCAGGCCCACTTGCCAACTAGTGCCACCACTCATATCTGTTGTAACAGTAGTGTAATTTTAAAAAAAAAAACTTTATTGACTGTGAAACATCAGTCTGCTAGTGTAATCTAATTGCAGTTGCCTGCCTGCCAGTGTGTGTGCCAGGCCCACTTGCCAACTAGTGCCACCACTCATATCTGTTGTAACAGTAGTGTAAATATTTTAAAAAAAAACTTTTTTGACTGTGAAACATCAGTCTGCTAGTGTAATCTAAATGCAGTTGCCTGCCTGCCTGCCAGCGTGTGTGCCAGGCCCACTTGACAACTAGTGCCACCACTCATATCTGTTGTAACAGTAGTGTAATTTTTTTAAAAAAAAAACTTTATTGACTGTGAAACATCAGTCTGCTAGTGTAATCTAATTGCAGTTGCCTGCCTGCCAGTGTGTGTGCCAGGCCCACTTGCCAACTAGTGCCACCACTCATATCTGTTGTAAAAGTAGTGTAAATATTTAAAAAAAAAAACTTTTTTGACTGTGAAACATCAGTCTGCTAGTGCCAGGCCCACTTGCTAAGTGCCACCACTCATATCTGTTGTAACAGTAGTGTAAATATTTTAAAAAAAATTTTTTGACTGTGAAACATCAGTCTGCTAGTGTAATCTAATTGCAGTTGCCTGCCTTCCAGCGTGTGTGCCAGGCCCACTTGCCAACTAGTGCCACCACTCATATCTGTTGTAACAGTAGTGTAATTTTAAAAAAAAAAAAACTTTATTGACTGTGAAACATCAGTCTGCTAGTGTAATCTAATTGCAGTTGCCTGCCTGCCAGTGTGTGTGCCAGGCCCACTTGCCAACTAGTGCCACCACTCATATCTGTTGTAACAGTAGTGTAAATATTTAAAAAAAAAACTTTTTTGACTGTGAAACATCAGTCTGCTAGTGTAATCTAATTGCAGTTGCCTGCCTGCCTGCCAGCGTGTGTGCCAGACCCACTTGCCAACTAGTGCCACCACTCATATCTGTTGTAACAGTAGTGTAAATTTTGTAAAAAAAAACTTTTTTGACTGTGAAACATCAGTTTGCTAGTGTAATCTAATTGCAATTGCCTGCCTGCCAGTGTGTGTGCCAGGCCCACTTGCCAACTAGTGCCACCACTCATATCTGTTGTAACAGTAGTGTAAATATTTTTAAAAAAAACTTTTTTGACTGTGAAACATCAGTCTGCTAGTGCCAGGCCCACTTGCTAAGTGCCACCACTCATATCTGTTGTAACAGTAGTGTAAATATTTAAAAAAAACTTTTTTGACTGTGAAACATCAGTCTGCTAGTGTAATCTAATTGCAGTTGCCTGCCTTCCAGCATGTGTGCCAGGCCCACTTGCCAACTAGTGCCACCACTCATATCTGTTGTAACAGTAGTGTAATTTTTTTAAAAAAAAACTTTATTGACTGTGAAACATCAGTCTGCTAGTGTAATCTAATTGCAGTTGCCTGCCTGCCAGTGTGTGTGCCAGGCCCACTTGCCAACTAGTGCCACCACTCATATCTGTTGTAACAGTAGTGTAAATATTTAAAAAAAAAACTTTTTTGACTGTGAAACATCAGTCTGCTAGTGTAATCTAATTGCAGTTGCCTGCCTGCCAGCGTGTGTGCCAGGCCCACTTGGCAACTAGTGCCACCACTCATATCTGTTGTAACAGTAGTGTAAATTTTGTAAAAAAAAACTTTTTTGACTGTGAACCATCAGTTTGCTAGTGTAATCTAATTGCAATTGCCTGCCTGCCAGTGTGTGTGCCAGGCCCACTTGCCAACTAGTGTCACCACTCATATCTGTTGTAACAGTAGTGTAAATATTTTAAAAAAAACTTTTTTGACTGTGAAACATCAGTCTGCTAGTGTACTCTAATTTCAGTTGCCTGCCTGCCAGCGTGTGTGCCAGGCCCACTTGGCAACTAGTGCCACCACTCATATTTGTTGTAACAGTAGTGTAAATTTTGTAAAAAAAAACTTTTTTGACTGTGAAACATCAGCCTGCTAGTGTAATCTAATTGCAGTTGCCTGCCTGCCAGTGTGTGTGCCAGGCCCACTTGCCAACTAGTGCCACCACTCATATCTGTTGTAACAGTAGTGTAAATTTTGTAAAAAAACAAACTTTTTTGACTGTGAAACATCAGTCTGCTAGTGTAATCTAATTGCAGTTGCCTTCCTGCCAGCGTGTGTGCCAGGCCCACTTGCTAAGTGCCACCACTCATATCTGTTGTAACAGTATTGTAATTTTTTTTAAAAAAAACTTTTTTGACTGTGAAACATCAGTCTGCTAGTGTAATCTAATTGCAGTTGCCTGCCTGCCAGCGTGTGTGCCAGGCCCACTTGCCAACAAGTGCCATCACTCATATCTGTTGTAACAGTAGTGTAAATGTTTTTAAAAAAAACTTTTTTGACTGTGAAACATCAGTCTGCTAGTGTAATCTAATTGCAGTTGCCTGCCTGCCAGCGTGTGTGCCAGGCCCACTTGCTAAGTGCCACCACTCATATCTGTTGTAACAGTAGTGTACATTTTGTAAAAAAAAAACTTTTTTGACTGTGAAACATCAGTCTGCTAGTTTAATCTAATAGCAGTTGCCTGCCTGCCAGCGTGTGTGCCAGGCCCACTTGCCAACTAGTGCCACCACTCATATCTGTTGTAACAGTAGTGTAAATTATGTAAAAAAAAACTTTTTTGACTGTGAAACATCAGTCTGCTAGTGTAATCTAATTGCAGTTGCCTGCCAGCGTGTGTGCCAGGCTCACAGCGTATACTGTGCCCACTTGCCCAGTGCCACCACTCATATCTTGTTTAATAGTAGTGTAAGTGTACAATTAAAAAAATAAAAACTGGGGTGGAGTCTAGCAGCCCAGGCTAATGGCTGCTGGATGGGAATGGTCCCTAGGTTTACTTGAGAACTGGATCCTATTAGCCAAGAATGGCTTAACATCCATTTCCTATATATACCAGAGATTGACCTCTCTTAAAGGCCCAGAAACATTAGAAAATCTGCAGATCAAGTGGACAAATATTCTATCAGAGAATCTAGGAGAGACCCCTGTAATTACCTTATCAATTCAAGCAATTGCTCGTGCTACCCTCTCCGCTACGTGGAGAGAGACACACGTTAAATTATTATTTATGACATATTTTCCCCAGAGAAGGGAACTAAATGCCGAAGTGTTACTTTTAATAAATGTCCAAAATGTTCGTACCCTTCGGCAAATCTCATCCATATGTTCTGGTACTGTCCAAAAATAAGGAATTGTTGGTTGAAAATACAATACTGGATGGTTAACTTACTAGGAATATCTTCACTATCATTATCTCCTTTAAATATAATCTTCCCCCTGGAGGACTTTGGCCTCCCCCGAGATAAACTCAAAATAGTTACTTTGGTAATTCTCGCTGTCCGATATTTAATATTGAAGAAGTGGAAATCACGAGCAATACCAAGCATATTAGAGATAAAGAATTGTTTGAAGAAACAATGCATAATAGAACAGCTAGATGCAAACCTACAGAATTACCAAGAGGTGAGGAGTTTCTTCTCTAAATGGTCAGACTTTATTAAAGCTCTGCCCACAAGTGAAATTGAACATTTAATTTATCCCTTTAGAAATACGGAGTTGGTTCTTCTGGGAGTTTGGTAGATCTCTGCAGCTAATCAATGAACAATTAAGGCTCTGACCCTCTCCGCTTATTTAGTTTGGTCCCTTTTTCTTTCCCCCCCCTTTTTCTTTTCCCCCTTCTTTTTCTTTTTTTTTTTTTTTTTTGTTTAGTTTTGTGTTCTATGGGTTAAAATATTTAATAGATATTAAATGGGAGGGGGGAAGGGGAAGGAAAAAAAAAAGGGAAAAAAAAAAGAGTACAAAGAAAAAAGGGGCATCAGGTAGACAGGTTTAAGTTGCCATGGTATGTATCAGATGAGAGTTAAAATCAGAAATGTACTTTATAGTTTAGACCAGGTTCTGTCATTATAAGAACTGATATTGATGTTTTTCTTTTTCTTTTTTGTTTCTTCTTATTCTCTCATCTCTACACAAAATTATGTTGTAATAAAATTCCTGATGCTTGTCAATAAAAATAAATAAATAAAAAAAAAAAAAAAAGGTACATCATGGGGCAAACAGCTCCAAAGAGGGCTAGTAGCAAAAAGCATAAGATAACTATTTACTATTCGCGGGGGCACGTAACAGCTCTTTAGCGGCTTGACACTGCCGCATCAACAATAACCGGTGCTGGCTTAAAAGTTAACCCTGCGCTCCCCATAAGGCCTCCCAAACATATACCCTAATACAAATTTGATAGGCCTAAGAGTCACATCTCACGCTTCACAGGGGGCATAGATCTAACATCCACCTCTACCTTTAGGCACTATTATAGGTATGCCCTGCAAACGCGCACCAAGGTCAGACAAGCAGGTCCCTTCCTTACCTATGAGCCACTATATGAGGTCTCAGACACATACACCTTATAAATCTACTGACCAGTATTCACAGTCGACTGAGACATCCCATAGGGATATACCGCAAGAAATGGAGCAAGCAGAAATGACTGCTATCACTAGGGAAGACCTAAAGTTACTTTCCTCTAAAGAGGATGTCAAAGAAATATTATCTGAGGTTAGAGGCCTATTTGGAGAGCTGAAGAGAGATGTATCCCAACTCACTAACAGAATTGACACACTGGAACAAGCACAATCTGCTGTCCAAACAGAGGTAGGGAGTAACTCCCAATCAATTGCACAACAAAATGAAGCTATTAACTTCCTCTTAGATAAGGTAGAAGACCTTGACAACCGCAATAGGAGGAATAATCTGCGTATCAGGGGCATCCCTGAATCAGTGTCAACATTGGCACTCAATGGATACCTCCAAGACCTTATTAGAGTTATAAAAAGCACCCCTTCTTCCCCGGACATCCCGCTAGAGAGAGTCCACAAATCATTATGTCCCAAGCCCACATCCAAGGCCCCACCTAGGGATGTCATAATCCGCTTCTAAAGTTTTGTGGACAGAGAGGACATTGCTAGAGGGGCTAGAATTAAAGCTCCGTTGTCACACGCAGGGATAGCGCTACAGGTCTTCTCAGACTTATCACCCGCTACACTACAGAAGCGAAGAGACCTTAAACACATAACAGAAACACTTAGAATCCATAAAATACCATACCGATGGGGCTTCCCTCTTAGCTTAATAGCTAACCGCAATGGACAAACTGCGGTTTACAAAACGGAACAAGATCTTCCTAACTTCTACAAGACACTGGGCATATCGCAGAACAGGATCACAGGCGCTGCAGCTTCACCCCAGATTCAACATCCCCAAGAGGATTACCAGCGTCAACCCACGACTTCTATTCAGGGGAAAGAGCTGACCCATGAAGGAGAGACAAGTCCTAAAATATGGTCAGAAACCCCAACAGGAACCGATTCGACATGGGAAAAATGATGCCTTCAACGCACATGGAACTAACTCTCTTTTCTCTTCTCTACTCCCCGAAAATATACAGGTTGAACACTGGCCGAGACTCTCTTTCATATTGTTCTCCTTTAAGAACATCGGGACTTAAAGGAACAGTATACTGTAAAATAGTTTTTCCCTTAATGTGTTTACAATTGCTTTTTTTACCTACTGCAGAGTAAAAAATGTATGAAAATTTGCTTTTTAAGGTTTATTTCTGTATATTAAAGCTCTGATTTTGTGTTTTGAAGCCACAGCCTAATAAAATAGGTTGAGCTTGTAGGTATAATCATTTTCTCATTACTGTATCACATTGTGCACATATACCTGCTTCTTTATCTTATATCTGTCCTTAAAACAATCACCAATACTTTGAGAGAACAATGGAAAATCAACATTGTATTACCTTATCTCTACTTTATCACACTGGGAGTGTAATTTCTTCTGCTGGTGGTGTTTACAAAGCTTATCTATAGCTGGTACGCACGGCCACAAACTTTCAGAATAGGTGGGGATACCACATGCTAAATTAACAATTTCAAATGCCAATATAAGGGTAAAGGAGCTACTTGTAAACAATTGAATACACTCCAGCAGGTAAAGTGGATCATTGGGAACAAATTAAAGGGGAGAAAATTTTTGAGTAAACTGTCCCTTTAACCCCACAGTGCTAAAAGGACAATCCACAGAAGCACAGAGGAGATGACGTCAGGCAGATGAGTAATAGACAATATAATGTACTGACATGATTTGAAATTGTTATTCTTTGATTTGTACATTTTGTTAATATTTTGTTGAAACAGTTTTCTCACATTACCTCACTGAAGAAAGGTATGAGTAACCACATTACACAGTTGCAGCCCTTACTACACAGATTTTAGGCAGCTACCACTCATGCATGACAGCCACACAGTAAATACTCTGATCCAAAGCATTATGACAGGACGTAAGACTCCCAGAGCTGTTTAATCAGCTTTCACGAGTGCTCTGTACCTCAGACACATCGGTTATTAGACAACAACGTTATCGGGAACCAGTGAGGCCCGCTATGCATAGATACTGACGTACCCCACTCTCCACAACATCAGCGCAGCACATATAAGACCCATAAAGAGAAATAGGTCTATCTAAGGACAACTGACCGACATTCCTCCCCCAATACTCACTGAAGCCTACACACAGCTTATACATCCCCCCTCCACTAGGCTTTGACAAAAGAAGACCACCAATTAGGTACATAGTTTCATACCATAAGGCCATAACATAACACATGACTGATCAAAAAGGCAACGAAAGATCTCATTCCCCACTACTTATTGTTATTATAGAAATTGTTATATTATTATTATTCTGAATCTTTGACCCGGTTGGGTTTGTTCTATTAAGAGTTTCAAGCAGGGAGTAGCTTAATTTTTTTGCTACCCTTGTATTTTATATTTTGTTGCTACAGATACTGTATTCATCTTGTTTACCACTGTCATTTGAGTAGGACGCAGGCGGAGCCCCATCCCTTACCTTTCCCTATATACCCCCTTTTTTTTTTTCTCCTTAACCTAGCTGATACTGGTGTGCTGGGCATGACTGCTAGGTGTATGTTGCAAACAGCCTTTACAACTGCTTGTTTTATCATTGGCCTGCATTCCCTGCTCTATATCATGCCGGAGACGGAAGGTATGCAATCTATCACTTTTACCATAGTAAATGTCAAAGGCTTTAATACACCGCAAAAAATAAATATAATACTTACAGACTTACACAAGCAAAACTGTGCAATAATTCTTCTCCAAGAAACGCACTTTAAAAAAAGGCAGGGAACCACGTTGGCTCCACCACAAATACCCGACTGCATTCTTTGCATCTGGCCAAACAAAAAAAAATGGGGTGGGCATCCTAATTAGAAAAGACATTCCCTTTCAAAAATTGCACATAGAGCAAGACACAGACGGCAGACTATTAATCCTGACGGGAATACTATATAATAGACCTCTTACTCTGGTCAATGCTTTCCTAATCGGGCCCAAAAAACTTTTATGCGATATCTAACTGGAAAGATACTTGACCTCAAAAAGGGAATGCTAATAGTCGGCGGGGACTTAAACACCCCATTAAATCCAAAATTAGACACCTATGGAAGCTGCTCACATATACCGAAAAAGGACATTAAAAGCATTAACTCACAAATTCATACCCTATCTCTTCATGATGTCTGGCGCACTTTTCACCCCACCTCCCAAGACTACACTTTTTACTCACACCCACATAACTCCTACTCACGAATTGACTACATTCTAACCGACGCACTTACACTCTCTTTAGTTAAAAATATCCGAATACATTCAATTACGTGGTCAGACCATGCACCTGTCTCATGCACCATTAAGTGTCCTGAAAAAACGATAACCCCCGTCCAGTGGAAACTGGAGGATTACCTCCTAGATAACCCAATCATTAGTCAGGATATAGAAAAAGCACTGTCGGAATATTTCCACCATAATGACAACACTGACACGCCCTACACCAACATCTGGGAAGCGCATAAATGCGTACTAAGAGGCGAATTTATCAAACACAAGGCCAACTTAACTAAACAGCGCAGGCTCAAAATTGAACAACTTACGGGTAAGATAAGCACGCTAGAATTATCTCACAAACAAACTCCCAACAATGACGCACTACTCACAGAGTTAAAAAAGACCAGGACAGACTTCAACGAGCTTATGCAGTATGAGTACCAGAGGCAGGCTTTCATTCTCCGACAAAAATATTTAGAACAAGGAAATAAATCCGGCAAATTATTAGCCAGAATCATACGCAGGAAACAATTAAAGTCACACATATATGCTGTTAAAAATAAGGAAGGAATAGAAAAAAAAGACAGCTTGGCCATAGCAGACATTTTCCATAAATACTACGCATCACTATATGGCCTACCTAGCTCCCTCCCCCAACTACATACACCCGAAACTAAGAGAGACAAACTGAATCAATATCTAGAAGATGTTCACTTACCTACTCTCACAGAAGAACAGTCACACTCTCTAGACTCCCCTATAGCCATCACAGAGATAATGACAGCCATTAAGGACCTTCCCGCAGGGAAAAGCCCAGGCCCTGATGGGTTCAGCACTAAATATTACAAAAAATTCTCCCAGATTCTAACCCCCAAACTACACAAAACATTTAATGCACTAGAAGAAACCGGCGGCTTCCCAAAATCCATGTTAGAAGCACACACTACCGTAATACCAAAACCAGGGAAAACCCCGAATGCCCCACAAAATTTCCGGCCAATATCCCTTCTTAATACAGACATTAAGATTTTTGCAAAAATTTTGGCAGATAGGCTGAACCCAATACTCACTCAAATTATATCCCCGGACCAGGTTGGCTTCATCCCTGGCAGAGAAGCTAGGGACAACACTTTGAAAGTCAACCAGCTCATAGCATATGCCCAAGTTAATCACATCCCTTTATCTCTTATTTCCACCGACGCCGAAAAGGCATTCGACAGGGTGAACTGGGATTTTCTCAGGGCTGCCCTGTCTAAATTCAATATTGGCCAGGGATTAATAAACAAAATATTCTTCCTATATTCGGACCCTACAGCTAAGATCAAAATCAACTCGATCTTATCAAAACCCTTTCACATTAGAAATGGCACTCGACAAGGGTGCCCCTTGTCACCCATTCTATTCGCACTATCAATAGAAATATTGGCACACAAAATCCGATCGAACCCCCTGATTAAAGGTATCTGCATACAACATACAAATTACAAACTGGCAATGTACGCGGATGATGTCCTTTTAACTATCACAGACTTAGAAAATTCTTTACCACCCATTATGAAAGAGTTTGAGGAGTATGGTAAACACTCTAACTTCCTACTCAACCTGGGAAAATCAGAAATATTAAATATAAATTTCCCTGTTCTTGCTTTGGAAACACTAAAGGCATCATGTCCTCTGTGTGTTCAGAACATACAATTAAAATATCTGGGTATCTATTTGACGGCAGATATTCAGACCTCATTTCTAGCTAATTATAAAACGCTTCAAACAGACATTGTCAGGGACCTGTCCTGTTGGAGAAATAAGCCTCTTTCCTGGATTGGAGGGATACATGTAATAAAGATGAATATCTTACCCAGGATTTTATACCTATTGCAGGCCTTACCCATACCACTACCCAAAACATTTATAACACATATGCAAAGAAACATAGAACAGTTTATTTGGGGCTCTACCAAACCTAGAATCCCAAGAAAGACTTTATATCTGACCAGAGACCAGGGGGGACTCGGTATACCAAATTTGGAAAGATATAGACTTACATCAATCATACAAAGACTCACAGACTGGTGTCACAACTCTATCCACAAACAGTGGACACAATTGGACAGGGAGATACTCAAAGTAACAAACGTAGGCGGTTTGAGCTGGCTCCAACCTGCCGAAAGACCCAATGTGATACATAATTATCCCCTCCTACAAGAATACTTTTCACAATGGGACAAATTGACAGCAACTAGCACTCACATTACATCCAACCCCTCTCCACTGACACCATTATCAAATAATCCTGAAACCCCTTTCCTACCTCCCCACCGTTACATTACACAATACGCCCCCAAGACTCCTACACATACCTGGAAAAATATTACCAAGAATGGAAACCTCATTACTAGACAAGAACTGTCTGAGAAGGAGACATGGTTGCCTGCCTCCTGGTATTTGTATGCGCAGCTATCACACTACCTTAGCACATACAAACGAAAGCGTAACCTTACTAGACCTCTAACAAGGTTCGAATCTTTGTGTGCATTACCTTTAAGGCGACGACATACCATCTCCATTATCTATAAAATTCTATCATGCCCGGAACCAAAAGAACTCCCCACTTACTGTTACAGATGGCACAGCGACCTAGGAACTGAGATAGAACATAAATATTGGGAGAAAGCCTTCACTCATCACAAAAGGGCGTCTGTCTCGGCAACAATTTTGGAAATGAATTATAAATTTCTGGCCCTTTGGTATCTCACGCCGCAGAGGCTACATAAAATATTCAAACATGCTGATGACAAGTGCTGGCGGAATTGCGGCGAGACAGCCGACATCCTACACATTTGGTGGGCGTGCCCTAAGCTGGACTCCTTTTGGAGCCAGATCTTTACACACATTATCAACACGCTTTCATCTCCTATCCCACAAGACCCACATATCCTTCTCATGCTTGATCTACCAGACCTTAAGGAAGATGCTAAAATGTCCCTACTGTATATAATGTTAAGCAGTGCAAAAATCCTAATCCCACAGAGATGGAAAACGCAACACATACCTACTCTGAACATGTGGATAGAACAGGTGGACACGCAATTAGCACTGGAAAGATACCACTTCCATAGGACAGGAAAGATTACCACACACGAACTTATGCTCATGAGGTGGAATACCTCCAAAACCACGTAGGCTGAATTATAGGCAATATAGCGTAATAACTCAGGCTCAACACACTACTGTATCTGCCCCCCGTCCAGCATGCCTTTACCCTCCTCTTCCCCCCTACCTCCCTTTCTGCCTGCGCCCGACTTCTTCTTCATCATTATTATTATTATTTATGATGGACCTGACTGGGAGAAAGAAAAATTAAGTATGTTAACAAGAAAATCTCTATGACATGGCAAACGTGACCCCTGCCACCCAGACCCTCACCATCTTTCTTGTTGACCCTTTATATGGACACACGTGCATTTATATAACCCAAAGTATCGAAAACTCGCCCCGCCAAACTTACTTTGTTTAAAATTTAAAAAATCTAATACGTGATAAAATCACAGTGGAGGGGGCGCAGAATGGTATACAATTCAGATGGTAGTTATTGATAACCCTTAAAGACAATTTAAAACTTAAACAAACTAATGTTATCTTATGAGGTGAAAAATATATCAATATAAGGTTATATAAATCCCTTTTGGAGTATACAGGAAAGAAAATGTCTCTTTTTACAAATAAGTTGATAGCTGAGCGGCGGCTGCCTCCTCTCAACCGGATGATCCAGGCAAGAACTAGGAGAAATAAAAAACAGAGGGGCGCCTCATGATTGAAGACATAAGAAAAATCAACAGAATAGCCAAATGAGTACTCACATACTCCACGAGCACACTCATGTGCTGGTAGGGGCAGGCTGTAGATTTAGATGGGTGTGACAGCTCACTCGTTCAAGGATACTTCCAATACTGTAGTTCTGCAACAGGTGTAAAACAAACAGAGAGCACTATATGTGCAGACCATTAAGGATGATACATACAAATGTGCTTTATAGTATAAAGTGGGTACTCACATACTCCCAAAGCACACCAATGTGCTGGTAGATACAGGCTGCAGATTCAGGCAGGTATGGCAGCTCACCCAAACAAACGATCTTTTGGTATTGATGCAGTGAAAACAAAGGCAGGTTTAATGCTTCTCAGTAGCTGTGCACTTAGTAGTGATTGCAGGCAGACGGTAGGAAATGAGATCCACTCCAAAAGTAAAAATTTGCAAATATTTATTAAAAACAAAAATTTAAAAACAACACCAGGGTTGTTATACAAAGTGGATTACAGGGTCACCAGTTGGCCCCAATGATAGCAACGTGTTTCTCGGTTTGCAAACCGTTTCATCAGGCATATCATAATCATTCCTACTTCTGCCTTTTATACCCTACAAACAATTGTGTCCATTCTAAGGGGTGTGTTCCTAATTGATTCTCACCTGTGTGAGCTTTTTCTTATGTCTTCAATCAGACTATACCACACATGAGGCGCCCCTCTGTTTTTTATTTCTCCTTTGTTTAAAATGATAAACTCTCAAATACAGGAACAACTGCCAAGGAACTCTTGTACTAAACCCTATATATGTATTGGAGCCTTGGTCTACACAGCTTGACAAGGCGAAGAACGGGCGAATATGTAGATTCACTATGTATAGGATGTTGACCTGCTCGATCAATCAACTTGTATGTACTTGCACAGAGTGCCTCTTGCTTGTTTCTTTTTATATTGTACTGTATCTGTTTTACCAATAAAAAGAAATTTAAAACTCAAAAAAAAAAACTTTTTGGACTGTGAAACATCAGTCTGCTTTTTTGTGTCAGACTCACAGCGTATACTGTGCCCACTTGCCCAGTGCCACCACTCATATCTTGTTTAATAGTAGTGTAAGTGTACATTTAAAAAAAAATGACAGGCAGAGGCAGGCCACCCCGCAGGTGCCGTCATGGTCATGGTGCTGTGATTCCCTTTGGCCGTAGAATAATGCCCAGTGTTCAGAGGCCACGTCCCATGAACTCGAAAAGTTCTGAGGAGGACATAGTTGACTTTTTAACACAGGGCACCCAATCTTCTATAGCTTCCGCTCCGAACCTTGACGCACCATCCTCCTCCAGCTTATCTTCAGGCACCTCTCAAGTTACCACCACTCGCCCGCCTGCCGCCACCACCAACACTAGCACCACAGCCGCTTCACTTGATGTGTCAGAGGAGTTTTTTTACACATCAGTTGGCAGAAATGAGTGATGCGCAACCATCATTGACAGAGGATGTAGATAACAGTGATATGTCTCAGTCAGGCAGTATTACAGACATGGATGTACGGTGTGATGATGATGATGTTGTACCCGCTGCTGCTTCCTTTGTTGATTTGTCAGATACAAGTGAAGCGGTTGATGATGACGATGCATCCGTGGATGTCACGTGGGTGCCCGCTAGAAGAGAAGAAGAACAGGGGGAAAGTTCAGATGGGGAGACAGAGAGGAGGAGGAGGAAACAAGTTGGAAGCAGGGGGAGGTCGTCGCAAGGAGCTAGTGGCACAGTCAGACAGCATGCATCGGCACCCGGGGTCAGCCAGACAGCACGCCAAACAACGCATGCTGTTGCCACCACCAGAATGCCGTCATCGCAGAGCTCAGCAGTGTGGCATTTTTTTGTGTGTCTGCCTCTGACAACAGGGATGCCATTTGCAACCTGTGCCAAAAGAAACTGAGTCGTGGGAAGTCCAACACCCACCTAGGTACAACTGCTTTGCGAAGGCACATGGTCGCACATCACAAACGCCTATTGGATCAACACATCTTCCTCCTGGTCCAGCATCTTCAGCCACGTCAACCACTGCTGTCCTCCTTGCCCCCTCTCAACCATCCGCCACTCCGTTTCTCTTCCGGAGCAGTTCCTGCTCATCTACTCACAGTCAGGTGTCTGTCAAGGACATGTTTGAGCGTAAGAAGCCAATGTCACAAAGTCACCCCCTTGCCCAGTGTCTGACAGCTGGCTTGTCTGAACTCTTAGCCACCAGCTTTTACCATACAAGCTGGTGTAGTCTGAGGCATTCAAAAAATTTGTAGCTATTGGGACACCGCAGTGGAAGGTACCCGGCCGAAATTTCTTTTCACAAAAGGCAATCCCCAAGCTGTACTCGATTGTGCGAAAGGAAGTAATGGCATATCTGGCACACAGTGTTGGGGCAAGGGTCCATCTGACCACTGATACCTGGTCTGCAAAGCATGGTCAGGGCAGGTATATCACCTACACTGCGTATTGGGTAAACCTGCTGACAGCTGCCAAGCATGGAATGCGTGGCTCTGCAGAGGAGGAGTTGGTGACACCGCCACGACTTGCAGGCAGGCCTGCTGCCACCTCCTCTACTCCTCCTACTCCATCCTCTTCCATAACCTCCTCGGCTGAGTCCTCTTCTGCTGCTGCGTCTTGCTCCACATCAACGGCACCCCCCCAGCTCCGCAGGTACTATTCCACATCCCTGATACGGCAGTGTCACGACGTCTTGGGGTTGATTTGCCTGAAAGCAGAGAGTCACACCGGACCAGCACTTCTGTCCGCCCTGAACGCACAGGTGGATCAGTGGCTGACTCCGCACCAACTGGAGATCGGCAAAGTGGTTTCTGACAACGGAAGCAATTTGGTGGCGGCATTGAAATTGGGCAAGTTGACACATGTGCCGTGCATGGCACATGTGTGTAATCTGATCGTACAAAGCTTTGTGCATAAGTACCCAGGCTTACAGGATGTCCTGAAGCAGGCCAGGAAGGTGTGTGGCTATTTGAGGCGTTCCTACACGGCCATGGCACACTTTACCGATATCCAGCGGCGAAACAACATGCCAGTGAGGCGCTTGATTTGCGACAGCCCGACATGTTGGAATTCAACACTCCTAATGTTCGACCGCCTGCTCCAACAAGAAAAAGCCGTTAACGAGTATTTGCATGACCGGGGTGCTAGGACAGCCTCTGCGGAGCTGGGAATTTTTTTGCCACGTTACTGGGCGCTCATGCGCAATGCCTGTAGGCTCATGCGTCCTTTTGAGGAGGTGACAAACCTAGTCAGTCGCACCGAAGGCACCATCAGCGACATCATACCATTTGTTTTCTTCCTGGAGCGTGCCCTGCGAAGAGTGCTAGATCAAGCCATAGATGAGAGTGAAGAGGAAGAGGAAAGTTGTGGTCACCATCACCACCAGAAACTGCCTTATCAGCATTGCTTGCTGGACCAGCGGCAACGCTGGAAGAGGATTGTGAGGAAGAGGAGTCAGAGGAGGAATGTGGCTTTGAGGAGGAGAAGGAAGACCAACCACAACAGGCATCCCAGGGTGCTCGTTGTCACCTATCTGGTACCCGTGGTGTTGTATGTGGCTGGGGGGAAGAAGAGACCTTCAGTGACATCACTGAGGATGAGGAATGGGACATGACTAGCTCGGCATCCAACCTTGTGCAAATGGGGTCTTTCATGCTGCCGTGCCTGTTGAGGGACCCTCGTATAAAAAAACTGATGGAGAACGACCTGTACTGTGTGTCCACGCTACTAGACGCCCAGTATAAGCATAAAGTGCCCGAAATGTTACCGAATTACAACGTCGGAAAGGATGCAGCATTTCCAAAATAGATTAAAAAGTATGGTTTTCACAGCGTTTAAGGGTGATGTCACAGCACAACGTGAATCTAACAGGGGAAGAGCTGAAAGTAATCCGCCGACTCCCACGACCACGCCGGCAAGGACAGGACGCTTTACAGACGTGTTGTTGATGGAGGACATGTGGAGATTTTAAACTCCTATGCATAGCCACAGCCCTTCGGGGTCCACCCTCAGAGAACGACTTAACCAACAGGTAGCAGACTACCTAGCATTAACTGCAGATCTCGACACTCTGAGGAGCGATGAACCCCTTGACTACTGGGTGTGCAGGCTTGACCTGTGGCCTGAGCTATTCCAATTTGCTATAGAACTTCTGGCCTGCCCAGCTTCAAGTGTCCTGTCAGAAAGGACCTTCAGTGCAGCAGGAGGTATTGTCACTGAGAAGAGAAGTCGCCTAGGTCAAAAAAGTCTAGATTACCTCACCTTTATTAAGATGAATGAGGGATGGATCCCGAAGGGACTGCCTTTGGGCGATACATTCGAGTAAAAAAGGCCTGATGACATGAGCTGCCTTGGGCTAAAAATGGTCCACACGCTGCTGTATTTTATCTTCAAATGCCGGATGACTTGCGTGACTTATCCGCCACCAACTAGGGTTCAAGCCGCAATGTTTTAGGGCACTTTCTGCCTGGGAAACAAACATCAATTTTTCTGGCCACTGCTACAGCAGCGGCTGCAACAATACCTAATTTTTCAGGCATGTGTACATGCCAAATTTTTCTGGCCTCTGGTGCTGCACTGTGGCTTCAAAAACAAAACCAAAAAGACACTTAACAGGATTAAACTGATAGGAATAGTACTACTTAACACACCACTCCTATCTGGTGGCACATTAGATTGCATGCGCACTGCCCCAAATTTGAAGTAGGAGGACCGACCAAGCATCTTTTTCCATCTCCCGGTTCTATTAAATCTATCTATTTATCTATCAAATCTATCTATCAATCGTATCTATCAAATGTATATTGCATCTATTGATCTATGCAATCTATGTATCTATCTATCAAATCTATCTATCTTGTGGCCGGAAGGTTTTGTGACAGCCACTTGTATTTCGGCCAAATGTCCGTCGGCCAAATGTCCGTCGGCTAAAAGGCCGGCCACGATTGCATGTGCAGTGCCCCAAATTTGAAGTAGGAGGACCGACCAAGCATCTTTTTCCATCTCCGGTTCCTAAAATCCATGCCATATACACATCCCCTGATAGGGGACACCGCAGTGGAAGGTACCCGGCCAAAATTTCTTTGCACAAAAGGCAATCCCCAACCTGTACTCGATTGTGCAAAAGGAAGTAACCTTACCATGGGTCCCAGCCCGCACATCTTGTAATTCTCTGTCTGGGAAATTATATATCTATCAAATCTATCTATTTATCTATCAAATCTATCAATCGTACCTATCAAATGTATATTGCATCTATTGATCTATGTAATCTATGTATCTATCTATCAAATCTATCTATCTCGTGGCCGGACAGTTTTGTGACAGCCACTTGTGTTTCGGCCAAATGTCCATCGGCCAAATGTCCGTCGGCTAAAAGTCCGGCCACGATTGCACGCGTAGTGCCCCAAATTTGAAGTAGGAGGACCAACCAAGCATCTTTTTCCATCTCCCGGTTCCTAAAATCCATGCCATATACACCTCCCCTGGCGCCGCAACTGCCTCTGGGAATCTTACCATGGGTCCCAGACAGCACGTCTTGTAATTCTCTGTCTGGGAAATTATATATTTATCAAATCTATCTATTTATCTATCAAATCTATCTAACTATCAATCGTATCTATCAAATGTATATTGCATCTATTGATCTATGTAATCTATGTATCTATCTATCAAATCTATCTATCTCGTGGCCGGACTATTTTGTGACAGCCACTGGTGTTTCAGCCAAATGTCCGTCAGACAAATGTCCGTCGGACAAATGGCCGTCGGCTAAAAGTCCGGCCACGATTGCACGCGCAGTGCCCCAAATTTGAAGTAGGAGGACCGACCAAGCATCTTTTTCCATCTACCGGTTCCTAAAATCCATGCCATATACACCTCCCCCGATAGGGGGAGTAACAGGTATTAAACTGATCAGAATAGTACTACTTAACACACCACTCATATCTGGTGCCACAGTAGATTGCACGCGCAGTGCCCCAAATTTGAAGTAGGAGGACCGACCAAGCATCTTTTTCCATCTCCCGGTTCCTAAAATCCATGCCATATATACCTCCCCTGGCGCGCAACTGCCTCTGGGAACTTTATCATGGGTCCCAGACCACACGTCTTGTAATTCTCTGTCTGGTAAATTATATATCTATCAAATCTATCTATTTATCTATCAAATCTATCTAACTATCAATCGTATCTATCAAATGTATATTGCATCTATTGATCTATGTAATCTACGTATCTATCTATCAAATCTATCTATCTCGTGGCCGGACTGTTTTGTGACAGCCACTTGTGTTTCGGCCAAATGTCCGTCAGACAAATGGCCGTCGGACAAATGGCCGTCGGCTAAAAGTACAGCCACGATTGCACGCGCACTGCCCCAAATTTGAAGTAGGAGGACCGACCAAGCATCTTTTTCCATCTCCCGGTTCCTAAAATCCATGCCATATACACGTCCCCTGGTGCAGCAACTGTCTCTGGGAACCTTACCATGGGTCCCAGACAGCACATCTTGTAATTCTCTGTCTGGGAAATTATATATCTATCAAATCTATCTATTTATCTATCAAATCTATCTAACTATCAATCGTATCTATCAAATGTATATTGCATCTATTGATCTATGTAATCTATGTATTTATCTATCAAATCTATCTATCTCGTGGCCGGACTGTTTTGTGACAGCCACTTGTGTTTCGGCCAAATGTCCGTCGGACAAATGTCCGTCGGACAAATGTCTGTCGGCTAAAAGTCCGGCCACGATTGCACGCGCAGTGCCCCAAATTTGAAGTAGGAGGACTGACCAAGCATCTTTTTCCATCTACCGGTTCCTAAAATCCATGCCATATACACCTCCCCCGATAGAGGGAATAACAGGTATTAAACTGATCAGAATAGTTCTACTTGACACACCACTCATATCTGGTGCCACAGTAGATTGCACGCGCACTGCCCCAAATTTGAAGTAGGAGGACTGACCAAGCATCTTTTTCCATCTCCCGGTTCCTAAAATCCATGCCATATACACCTCCCCCGATAGGGGGAGTAACAGGTATTAAACTGATCAGAATAGTACTACTTAACACACCACTCATATCTGGTGCCACAGTAGATTGCACGCGCAGTGCCCCAAATTTGAATTAGGAGGACCGACCAAGCATCTTTTTCAATCTCCCGGTTCCTAAAATCCATGCCATATACACGTCCCCTGGTGCCGCAACTGCCTCTGGGAACCTTACCATGGGTCCCAGACCGCACGTCTTGTAATTCTCTGTCTGGGAAATTATATATCTATCAAATCTATCTATTTATCTATCAAATCTATCTAACTATCAATCGTATCTATCAAATGTATATTGCATCTATTGATCTATGTAATCTATGTATCTATCAAATCTATCTATCTCGTGGTTGTGCAAATGGACTGTTTGCGGTTGTTTGTGGTGCGTTACACGGGGAGTTTGGTCTGTCACTGTGAAACGGGCGTAACCCTTACACTACCTGATCGATACAACATCATACCTGATGTTTTAAAGCATGTTATTCAAAACAATTTAGGAATGTTAGGTGATTTATGCCCTTTATGGCTTAAAACCAGACTCTGCATCAACTATGTAATTTTCTGTGGGAGTTTTGCCATGGATCCCCCTCCGGCATGCCACAGTCCAGGTGTTAGTCCCCTTGAAACAACTTTTCCATCACTATTGTGGCCAGAAAGAGTCCCTGTTGGTTTTAAAGTTCACCTGCCTATTGAAGTCAATGGCGGTTCGCTCAGTTTGCGAACAGTTGTGGAAGTTCGAGTCCGCCGTTCGCGAACCGAAATTTTTAGGTTCGCGACATCACTACTTCTGACCAACCTGTGGCTTGCCATTTTTTCGAGGTGAATCACACGGTTAAAGATTAGAAATGTGCGATTCGTTTCGGATTGATTCGGAAATTCGGCCGAATTCGTAAAATTCGGGATTCGGATCGATTAGAATTTCCGAATTAAAATAGTGCCGAATCTACCGAATAAGTCCGAATTAGTTCGGATTTATTCGGTAGATTCGGATGGCCATGGATTACACTGGTATTGTACAGTATATTAGGTTATATCACTCTGCTATGGGTTACACCTAATATACAGTACATAATACTAGTCTAATACACAGCACATCCCACCTAACACTTATACCGAAATTCCGAATTTCCGAATCGAACCGAATCCAGCCGAATTTATTCAAATCCGAATGAATCCGAAACGAATCCGAACCGAATTGATTCAAATTTTTCCGAATTCGAATCGATCCGAACTGAAATTCGAAAAAATCTGAACCGAACTGAATTTTTTCGCCATGCACATGTCTATTAAAGATTTAAAGTACACTATAATTGATCATGTCCCCCCACCTCCCCGGGGTGGTAACAGAAACAAATTGCTGTTAAGAAGAGAGGCTTGCTGGACATTCATTATGGACACTTTGACTCCAAATGGGCTGAATACCCATTTGGATTGGCAAGTTTGCCTCTGATTTTCATTATTTATCCTTTTTTTTTCCACAGATGACTTTACATAACATACGTTTATTGTTTAACATATGTTTATTGTACCAACTTAGCTTATATATATATATATATATATATATATATATATATATATATATATATATATATATATATATATATATATATAGTGAAAAGTGAGCCCCTTCTTGCCTTTTTTTGCATTATCTAGGCATACCACTATGCATGTAATATTGACTAATGAGGCCGGGTGGTTATGTCACTTCTTGACCCCTGTTTAATTTATGTCTAGTATCAGGCCATTCTAATTAATAATGTATCTGTCCCTTTTATTGCTTACAGTTAGTACTGCATTATTGGTTTATATATATCCCCAGCAACTGTTTCCCCTAAAATTAACGTTGTGCTTTTGCTCTTGCTTATCATAGCAGCATGGGTGGTGTCACCCTCGCAATCTTGTGGAATGTTGTAGCCTTTGATTATAGCCTATGAATGGGCATAATCAACTTAAATGTATTAGTCTCTGGCTGACAGCGAGTTGTTATTGTGGTTGCTATGGTAACCCAACCAGTATGTATTGCACTAGTTACCGCTGTTTGGTGTGGGGATTTGCATCATTGCAATATAGTATTTTACTTATGTAGCTGTCATTTAGGATATCTATGCTAGATATTATTGCAGAATGTGCACATCTGTTCCTGATCCACTGTATTGCATTGTATTATGTGTTTACTCGATTATTGTCTTTACAGCTGTAATCTCGCATTGCCTGGGATGATGAAGTCACAAGTGGGTGGTGCCCCTACCCGGGAGACCGCGGGACATGGCGGTATTGTTTTTAAATGGTGGATGGTGTTTTAATGCTTTCAGTGCTAACAATGGCTCTGAGCCATCTCAGAGTTTCCCACTCAGGTGCTAACGGTGGCTCAGAGCCGTCACTAGCACTCTCCCACCTTGAGGGAGATCTGGGGCTCCCACCCGCTCTCAGGTATCTAAGCAGCTACAGACCCCCAAGACCCACCTTTGAAAAGGTAATCGCTTAACCTATCCAACATTGTAAGTCTTGGGGATCTGTGGGGAAAAAAAGAAAAGTAAAAAAAAAATATTTCAGAAAATAAAAAATAAAAAAAACCTTTAAACAACTTAACACCCAGGTGGGAAAGTGCTTAGCACTCAAAGGGTTAAGTTAGTTTATTTATCTTTGATGTATGTCAGAGAAAGGGTCTAATCCCCCGAAAACGTTCACACTTGTACAAAAAAACACTTTTACATTAAAAACGCAAATAAGACCCGGTGACTGCACTTTCTTTTTCTGACTATATATATTATTTTTTTACTCACTCGCAAATGTTTTACTTTCAACTTGTAATACACAACGGTCAATAGGATTTCAGTAGCTTTCATCCTATTGGCTGATTTAAAAATTTCAGCCAATAGGAATGCAAGGTACCCCAAATATAAAACGGGTACCTTTCAATCTTCAGTGTGGGGCAGTGACCGCATAAAGAGGATCCTCCACGCTGGATGTCTCCGCGGCTGGCGTTCTTGCTCTGCTGCCTCCTCTGCTGCATGCCGCTTTCGCTCTGGATGAAGATAGAAGAGGTCCCCACGCTGGATGAAGATGTCGCCGCCTGGAAGAAGACCTTCGCCACTGGAAGAAGACCTTTTCCGCTGGACTTCAGGAACGGTGAGTACCTATATGGGAGTTAGACTTAGGCTTTTTTTTATTTTTTGAGGTGTTTTTTTTTTTTTAGATTAGGGATTTTTTTTATTTAAATGGGCTGCAAAAGAGCTGATTGCCCTTTTAAGGGCAATACCCATACAAATGCCCCTTGGGTAGCTTAGGTTTTTTTAGTGTTAGCTTTTTTATTTTGGGGGATTTTACTGTTAGGGGACTTACTATTTTTTAGGTTCTGTAATTTTAGACTTTTTTGTTTTTTGTAATTTTAGATGTATTTATTTTAATTTAATCTTAGGATGTTTTTTTTTTAAGTAATGTTAGGTTTTTTATTTTAATTTTAACTTTGTTTTTTTTTTATGCAATTGGGGTTAATTTAGGGGGTGTTAGGTTAGGGGGCTTAGTGATTAAATTAGTTATTTGCGTTGTGGGGAGATGGGGGTTTAGGAATTAATAGGTTAATTAGGTTTATGGTGATGTGGGGGGATGGCGGTATAGGGGTTAATAGTGTAATTAGGTTTATTGCATTGTGAGGGATGGCGGATTAGGGGTTAATCACTTTATTAGGTATAGTGTGCTGTGGGGGGTTGGCGGTTTAGGGGTTAATAGGTTAATTAGATATATTGCGATGTGGGGGTTGGCGGATTAGAGGTTAATACATTTTATTTAGTTATTGCTGTGGGGGGATGACGGTTGTCAGGTAGATATTGAGCATGCGTTAGGTGTTAGTTAGAACCCCAGGGGTTACGGTGCTCATATATTCAGCGCAAGGCTTGCTGTTCCTATTTATTTATATATATTTATATAATATATTTAGTGCATGGCTTGCTGATCCTGCCTATGTATGGCGAGGTGAAAATGGAGTAAAATTTCTTCATTTACGCCGCGTAAGTCCTTGCGCTGAATATATAATACCGACTTGCGACGTGGTTCTATGTTAGTTTATGGGAGTAAAATTAGCGGGCGACGGCTGAAATATACATGCCATATTTATATGAGGCACCGTATATGCGATTGCAATACCGGACTAAAAACTAGCCTCACCGTCTTTAGCGGGCGATGCCGCATATGTTATCTTGCCTCTGTATTCTGTATTTAAGTTTGTATTACTTACAATAAAGGTGGTATATCCATGTACTATATGTGTTACTGGCAAAAATTGGGTTAAATTCCTGCACTATATGTGCGACTGGTGTAAAGGTTTTAAATTCCTTCATTGTGTGTCTTACAGGCAGAAAAAGGGTTCAATCCTTGCTATGTTTGGGTTACTAGTGGAAAGTTAAATTTCTGCTGCTAGGCTATAGTTCTGCTCTTTGTGCATTATTGGTGGACCAGTGGCTAAAATCTGAGGAACGTATTTAAATACCTGCTCTATTTGTATTACTATCTTTATGGGGGTTAAATCCTGCACTATGGGATACTGACAATAAGAGGGTAACATCCTTGCACTGCATTTTTTTTCTAAAATCAGGAACCAATTCAATTATTTCTAAAATTACTAAAAAGAAAGCTGTTAGACCTGTGAAAAAAAGTTAATGTACTATAAATTCCAATAACTGAAAATTTCACTTTAGGCAAGATAAATATTCTTTACTTTCAGTGTTAAACTCATTAGGAGTAAAGTTGATGGAGATGCTCAAACACACTATGCAAAGCACAATGCTTTAAGCCAAACACCTGCACGTAGGCTGCTCAGCAAATTGTAGCGATAAATAAAGGACTTTTTTTAGACCTTTTACTGCACAGACTGTGCTTTATCCTGATTCGAGAATCCCCCCTGCTGGTCTATGAACAAATTGTCTTTATATCCATACTGTTCCCCTTTTTAAACTCAGCCAGCAGCAGAGAACCACAGCCCTCAAAAGCTACATCCGAAAATAAAGCTGGTATTTTCAAAAGAAAAATAAGCTAAATCGCAGTTTCTTTTCACAAAGTCAGCTCATCCACTCTGAATTTGTAACTTTTCTTTATAAACAATACTATTTTACCAGTATGTTTCATGTACACACACACAAAATACGTATATCTTAACTTCAAAAATTATTGTGTCGCTCAAAAAAACCCCACAAAAAAACATGTGTTTGGCATTTATTTTCTATTTCTTTAAGCCAAGAAAATTGCAAGTTATATTGTTTAAAAATGAGGCAAAACATTTTTACTTTTGTTTGCAATGAAGATTAATTAGTATGATTACTTTTGGGGAGAAATTATCTAATTATATAAAAAACAAAACAATGGCATAGTTATTTAGTGGCAGAAATTGCAAAAAAAAAACATGCCACTTACTAGATTCCTAGGGAGTCTATTGGACCAGGGCCGAATTGGGCCACGGGGATACTGGGAAAAATCCCGGTGGGCCGGCAGAGGCTAGGCTGGGGCAGCTGCAGAAGTTTGTGGAGAGATAACTCCGTAATGACTCGCATTCTGACCAATGATAAGGAAGCATGCAAATGAGCCCGCCCCTAAACCAGCAACCCGCACCAATCCTCTCAGATAGCTCTGCTTCTCTACTGCACACAGACTTGCTACCACAACACAGTTTGCCTGAAGTCGCAACATTTATTCACTTCACTGCAAGTCACAGGACTGACTCACTACGCCTGAAATCACAGTGTTGTCTCCTGTGGGGCTGCAAACAACGAGTAGGCGGGTGGGTGGTGACAGCGAGCAGCATGGTTGAAAAGGGATAGCACAGAGAGCCATTACCGGGAGGCGCTGAACCAGCACGGGGGATGGGGACCGGAGCAGGTAAGGTTCTGCTGGTTGGGGAACTCTGGGACCGGACAGGAAAGTTGCGCATTATTACTGGAAGAGTAAAGTTTTTGCTTCCCAAGCAGCAGTATATGTTGAGGGAGATCCTGCGGGATTTGAGGGTTCGCTACTGCTGAGCATTAGTTGATGGGTCACGTGCTGAGCATTGGTGTATGTTTGTAGGCGAAAGGTGAGCATTGACTTTGTGCAGGTGAGTGCTGAACGCTGGCATTTGGCAGTAGAGGTTTTGCATTGGTATTTGGCAGGGGGGCTGACTACTGGCATAGGACATTGAGGGAAGACAGAACTGATGATTTATTATGGAATGTTGCAGACTGACTCGAACCACAATCATTTGTATAAAGGCTGAGTGTTGCAGGATGCTGGTTCCTGGCTCTCTTGAGCAGTTCCCTGTACTGTTTGCTTTATATCTATCTATCTATTGGGTACTTATAGAGCGTGAACTAATCACCCGTGAGGGTCTCATGGTGCTAAGGGAAAGCAGAAAGGGGGAGGGGGGAGGGGATGGGCGTTCAGTCAAAGAGCCAGGTTTTGAGGTCCTTTCTTTACTTTGTAAGGGAGGTGGATTGTCTGAGGTGCAGCGGGAGGGTGTTCCATGTCTTTTCTGCCATGTGGGAGAAGGATCTTCCACCTGCTGTTGATTTGCTAATGTGGGGGATGACTGCGAGTGCTTGGTTGGCCGATCGGAGTTGTCTGGCGGGGGTGTAAAAATTTATGCTGTGTTGTATTCGGGTCCGATGTTGTGTAGGGCCTTGAACGCGTGGGTAAGGAGCTTGAAGGTGATTCTCTTGTTGATGGGGAGCCAGTGAAGGTTCCTTAGGTGTTCTGTGATGTGGCATTGGAGAGGAATGTCGAGGATGAGTCTGGCTAAGGCGTTCTGGATACGCTGGAGTCTCTTTTGGAGTTTGATGGTGGAGCCTGCGTAGAGTGTGTTGCCGTAGTCCAACCGACTGCTGATGAGGGCGTGGGTGTCAAATAATTGCCAGTTTCTTGTATAGATACTCTATGTAGCAATTATTAACTGAAAATATGTTTTTGTAACAGTTATATTTGATGGTCTGCTATACAGCAAACCACTACAATATAAGTGGAAGTACTATGGCCACAGAAACTATAGTGTTAATACAACAATATATATCAACCTTTAGTTAAATTGGCAGAAGAAATAGTAACCCAGAGAAGTAATTCTGCAAAAATATGAGACTTCATTACTAGCTTAGAGAATATAGTTAGAAACAAAGTTTCAGGATTATCACTTTTGAAATACAGCAACAATGTTCGAGATGTAATAACTGTATTACGAAAACAATAATATTTAACAGCTGAAGTAACAGTTAGGAATATCTGACAGGTAGTCAGGGCAGTTCAAATGAACTCAGTACTCACGACACTTCCCAGACAAGTTGTTCAGTGTTTGTATGAAGCTGAATGAGACAGGTACTGCAAGTGAGTTCTGCGAAGCAGCTGGGAGTTGTTCCGGTGTCTGTGAGTAACAGCTGATGTTGGTTAATGTCACAGATGTGGCAGTGATCAGAGCTGATATTTGCAAAGGAAAAATCTGTAAGCAACGTAGATCAGAGTCAAAGTTTTCTCTAGAAACATTAAAGGGCTGGAGAGGTGATTTAACAACGCACTTCATTAAACCAGCAATGAGATGTTGGAGGAGGAGCCTTTAATAGGCAGCTGAGGCTTGAGATAAAAAAAGGTGGTATGGATAGATAGCAGTCAGTTAAGGAGGACTGACCATGACATATTCCCCCCCCCCAAAGAAACCACAACGTGGTTTCAAGGCGCAGGTCTATCCGGTTTTCATCGATGGAAGAGAGACACCAATCGGTCAGCCGATAGATTGGAGGCAGGCTCCCAGGAATCCTCTGAGAAAACTTAGCCCTTCCAGCGAACGAGATACTGAAGATCCCCACGAAATCGTCTGAAGTCAATAATTTCTTGTACCTCGTATTCTAGGTCAGGGAGAGGACAGTCAGCAGGAGTGTGTGAGGTACGAACAGATGAACTGCAAGGCTTGATGAGGGAAATATGGAAGGTGGGATGTATTTGGTAAGCAGTGGGTAGTTGCAAGGTAATAGTCAAAGGGTTCCGGATAGGGAACAGTCCAATATACTGTTTGGTGAGTTTCCTACATGGGTTATGTAATTTGAGGTTTTTGGTTGCCAACCAAACCAGCTGGCCTACTTTATACTCAGGTTGTGTTCTATGTCATAGATCATAGTATCTTTTTTGGGTGACTTGAGCTTGGTTGATGTTAGCTGTAACAATACTGAAACTCTGGTTAATGGATCTGATCAAGTCGTTAACTTAGGGGAAAGGGGTATTCAACAAGGTGAGACTATGAAATCTAGGGTGAATACCATAATTTATGTAGAAAGGTGAGAAACCAGTGGAGGAGTTTGTGGTGTTGTTGTATGCAAACTCAGCATAACATAAGAAAGAGGCCCAAGATTCTTGTTTACTGGAACAGTAACATCTAAGATATTGTATTAACCACTGATTTGTTCTTTCACATTGTCCGTTTGTTTGAGGGTGATAGGATGTTGTTAGATGTTGTTGAATGCCGAGGGATTTACATAGGAATTTCCAGAATTTGGAGGTAAACTGGCTTCCTCTGTCGCTCAATACAGTAGTCGGGAGTCCATGTAAACGAATAACTTCTTTTAGGAATACTTCTGCTGTTTCTTGAGCAGAGGGAAGAGACTTGATAGGTAAGAAATGTCCCATTTTCATGAATAAGTCAACAACTACAAGAATGACAGTGTATCCAAGAGATTTTGGGAGATCTACAATAAAATCCATGGAGACTGTGTCCCAAGGTTGGTCTGGAGCTGGCAATGGTTGCAACAACCCAACAGGACTTTGATGTGAGGCTTTGCATGTAGCACAAGTTACACAGGAGGTAATGTATTTCTTAACAGTAGAGATCATGAGAGGCCACCAGTAAGTTCGTTGGAGTAGGTCCAAAGTCTTATGTATTCCTAGGTGCCCTGCTAGAGGAGAATCATGAGTATGGTTTAGTACAGCATTTCGTAAACATGGGGGCACATAAATTTTAGTACCATAAAGAAGTATGCCGTCATTATCTGGCTGGAGCATATGTATTGGTTTCATATTGTCATTTTATTGATGAAGTTTTAGGTCCTGTAAAAGATTGGTAAGGAGTCCCAAAATGCAAGATTTTTGAATAACTGTGGAAGGCAGGGACGTGCACTCATAAGAGGCAGGGGTGGCAGTGCCTACCCTGCCATATGTGGCCAAAGCTTAATTAAATTTTAATTAAAACAAAAAAAAAAGTCCCAAAAAAATATTTTCCCCCCATTTAATGCTATGGAGAGGCAGGTACAGGAACGCTTCTCTCCATTGCAGTACATGGGTCAAAGGAAAAGCTGTGCTGCAGCGCTACCTGTGTTCTGTCAATATATTAGCAGCAAAAATTGGGGCCAATAGGAGGCACCCCTCTTGATGTCTCCTAGCAATTGAAGGATATATAGATTAATCAGAAGGAGGATGCAGTGAGCAGGGTCATGTGACACAACTGGAAGCTGAGGTAACCTAAGAACAGATGACACCAAGTAGAACAGTAAAGTAGTATTCTACATCTCTTGTGATTCACAAATTGTGTTCAGATACAGCTCATTAACAGGGGGGGGGGGGGCAGTAAGGGAGCATAACCCTATACTGACAGGAAATCAAAGGGTCAATTCAAATTTAAATCTATAATTTAAAACCCAGAGTTTGAAGTTAAGTGTGCAGTGTCCACATTATTTAAATTAAAGTTTTTGACATTAAATATTGCTAAGCCTCCCTTTTTCATGGTTATTTGATTTAATTAGGTACAAACTCCATATATGTTATGTCTGTTCAGTCAGAGGATGCAGTATCTATTTTTTATTTTTCTCTGTGTCTCCATTTATTTAAAGACTGCTGTTAACTTGTAATTCACAAATCAATTGAAAGCTGTTGCATTGTGTTTTTAATATGTGCTGCTTTTATACAAGTTTATATTAATAAAAAAGGAGATAATGAGTCATTTTAAAAATATATGTAATTATTGCAGTTAAATGTTTTTAGAAATAATGCCACTGTAAAGTAACTGGTTAACAACATAGTCAAAGGGAGACATTTAAAATTAAACTTTCATGATTGAGGTAGAGCATGCTATTTTAATAGACTTTTCTAGTTATTTATATTTTGAGAATTAGCATCAACTGTTACTGGCCCCATGTCAGCAAATCAAATTAGTTTTTGAAAGGAACATGAAAGTCATAATTACATTTCCATCATTCAGATAGAAATTGTACACAAAAAATAAATAAATAAACTTTCTATTTTACTTTTATTATTATGTATTTCATTCTTTTGGTATCCTTTGGTGTCCTTTGTTGAAGAGCATACCTAAGTGGGATGTGCACGTGCGTTTCTTGAACACCATATTGCAGCAGATGTGTTGGCAGTATTGATAACTTGTCCTTTGTGTAAAATTTGTATGGTAAATTATTTCTATTTTTACAATACAGTAGTGAGTAGAGAAGAGATTGTGTATCATTCTAATTGCTTAGTAACTGGCACTGTGCACCAGAATTGTGTGAGTGTGTATGTGAGCACAGTGTGTGTGGGTGTCAGTGAGCAGAGTATGTATGCTTTATTCTCCAGGTAATCAATACATTTCTGATGAGCTGGTGGTTTAGTGCAGTGTTTCTCAACAATGGTCCTCAAGTACCCCCAACAGGCCAGGTTTTCATTATAGCTGAATAAGTGCACAGGTCAAGTAATCAGCTGATCAGTAACTCAGTGGTTACTAACTTGCTCTCACCCATCACCTGATTATGTCACCTGTGCACTGGTTCAGCTATCATTTAAACCTGCCCTGTTGGGGGTACTTGCGGCCCTCTGTACATGTGTTTCTCCGTCGTATCATATCTAGTGCCTCACCAGCCTCTGACCTCACTGCACATCACTGGTGGAAGGTTGCGAGTTTGCTGTGGGTTTTTTATCTTTCCTAGTTAGAGCGTCTGCCTTGGCATTTTTTGTGCCAGGCCGATATCTAATGATTAATGAAAACCTTGAGAAGTATAAACTCCATCGTTGTTGTTGGGCTGATAGGGTACGGTTGGATTGTAAGTAATGCAAATTTGTGTGGTCAGTATAGATGGTTATTGGGTGTTCAGCTCCTTCTAATAAATGTCTCCACTGATCAAAGGAACACTTTATGCCGAGAAGCTCCTTTTCCCCTATGGGATAGTTCAATTCAGGAGGTGTCAGTATTCTTGAAAAATAGGATACTGGATGTAATCGATCTTCCATAGTTTTTCTTTGTGAAAGAACAGATCCAATAGCATGTTCAGAAGTGTCCACTTCCAGAACAAAATAGTAGGAAGTGTCTGGTATTTGTAGTACTGGAGAAGTACAAAAACAGGTTTTGAGTTGTTCAAAGGCTTGTTGTGAATGGGAGTTCCAAACAAAGTGAGGTTGGTTCTTTGTCAAGTCGGTTAGTGGTTTGGATATCTCAGCGAAGTTATGAATAAACCTTCTATAGAAATCTGGGAAACCCAGGAAGTGTTGCACGTCTTTTTTAGAGTTGGGTCTGGGCCAATTGGTTATAGCTTCTACCTTATTGTTCTCCATTTTTATTTAATTTTGGTTGATTCTATAACCAAGGAATGAAATTTCTGGGGTATGAAATATGCATTTTTCCAATTTCACATAGAGACTGTGGGATTGTAACCTGGAAAGGACTACTCTAACATGCTTTACGTGATCTGTTAAATTACGAGAGAACATCAGAATGTCATCTAAATAAACTACTAAAAAAGTGTTGAGTATGTCTCTGAATAAGTCATTGATCAAGTTCTGAAATGTCACCGGAGCATTGCAGAGTCCGAACGGCATGACTGTATACTCATAGAGACCGTATCGAGTCCTGGAAGCAGTCAGCCATTCGTCACCGGCTCTTATTCTAACAGGGTTGTGGGCACCTCTTATATCAAGTTTGGTGAAAAATGTAGCACCTCACATTCTCTCAATCAACTCCTGTATGAGAGGTAAAGGGTATCTATTTTTTATAGTACGCTTGTTTAATTCCCTATAGTCGATTATAGGGCAAAGAGACCCGTCCTTGTTCTTTACAAAATAAAATCCTGCACCTGCAGGGGATGTCAAGGGTCTTACGAACCATTTTTTTAAATTGTCTGTTATGTACTGCTTTAAATGGTCTAATTCAGGTTTAGAAGGTGGAAAGATGTGACCGAAAGGAAATGATGCACCAGGGATAAGGTCTATGGGGCAATCGTAGGGTCTATGTGGGGGAGAGTTTCTGCTTCTTTTCATTGAAAACATCAGCAAAGTCTAAGAAGTCAGGTGGTATAGATGGTAAGGTTACAGTAAGAAGATTAGGTGAGATGAAACAAGTAGAAGCACAGTACTGAGAAGGGAATGATAGGGTAAGGTCATCCCAATGAAAGAGAGGCTGATGTAACCGTAACCAAGAAATTCCTAGAACTACTGGATAGATGGGAGATGATATGATATCAAAGGTGATAGATTCTGTCTGCCCAGAAGTAGTAGTAACAAGCAGAAGAATAGTTTGTTGTGTGACTGGCCCTGTTGAAAGATGTGTACCGTCAATGACTTTCAGAGGCAGTGGATTGCTTTTTGAAACAAACAGCATTTTATAATTAGTGACCAGTGCAATATCAATAAAATTACTGCAGGCCCCTGAGTCGATAATAGCTTCACTGCTGATTCTGTGTTGATCCCACTTTAAATACAATGGGAGCATGAAATAAGAGGATGTTTTTGTATGAAAACAATGAGGTTGAAATTATGCCTTACCTGCCTTCTGTTTTATCAGGAGTGGACAATCCTTAACGATATGATCCACAGCAGCAGTATAGGCATAAATTCATTGTTCGGCATCTACTCTTTTGTTGAGCAGAGAGTGGACCCCTAACAAAGCTAATTTCCATGGGTTGATCCACATTATGAGTGGTAGTGGGGGGTATAGGCAATTGTCTGCGTACTGTGGAAGTAAAAGAGGATTTTTCAAGCTTCCATTCTCTAAGTTTGCGGTCTATAGTGATAGAAAGATTATACAAATCATCCAAACTGGGATTCCAGTACGTGAGAGTTCATCTTTAATGTCCTCAGAGAGTCCAAGTCTGTACTGGTTTTTTAGAGATACCTCTGGCCCAGATTTTGAATTGGGTGTTATATTCCTCTACATGATTCCTAGATTGTCTGAGATGCCTCAACTTAGTTTCGGCTGTAATCTGCCGGTAGGGGTCGTCATATAAACATGACATTGCCTTTAAGAAGGCATCTAATGAATTTTAGATGGGGTCCTGTGTTTCATAGAAGGAGTCCGCCCAGGTGCGGGGTTCTCCCCTTAAGTATGACAAGATAGTAAGAACTTTAGACCTATCAGTGGGATAGGTTCTTGGCTTTAATTCAAAGAGAAGGAGACAAGCATTCCTAAACTGTCTGTATTGTGACCTGTCACCAGAAAATTGTTCCGGATATGAGACCTGTGGCTCTGCATGGGATTCTGTAACTGATGTTTTTGTTGACATGATATCCCTTAGACAAGCCTTAAGGCTTTGATTTTCTATCTGGAGATCTCTGAAGGCCTGAGTTAAGTTATCAAAACGGTTCAGGTTGTGAATCTGTGGGGTGATATCTGCAAGTTCCATAGTACAATTTAGTAAGGCTGGTTTAATATGTCAAATAATTGCCAGTTCCTTGTATAGATACTCTATGTAGCAATTATTAACTGAAAATATGTTTTTGTAACAGTTATATTTGATGGTCTGTTATACAGCAAAGTATTCAAAAATCCACAGGAGAGTGACAGCAGAATAAAACTTTTATTTAGGTTTCACACAGAAACAGCTATCTGTTTCTGTGTGAAACCTAAATAAAAGTTTTATTCTGCTGTCACTCTCCTGTAGATTTTTGAATACTTGGCTGGAGCTTTGAGTGAGGCTCCTGAGTGACTTTGCAGCTTGCTGAGTGCTGTAGTTCTGGATTGAACTTTGTTTGTTCCTGTTATACAGCAAACCAGTACAATATAAGTGGAAGTACTATGGCCACAGAAACTATAGTGTTAATACAACAATATATATCAACCTTTAGTTAAATTGGCAGAAGAAATAGTAACCCAGAGAAGTAATTTTGCAAAAATATGAGACTTCATTACTAGCTTAGACAATATAGTTAGAAACAAAGTTTCAGGGTTATCACTTTTGAAATACAGCAACAATGTTCGAGATGTAATAACTGTATGACGAAAACAATAATATTTAACAGCTGAAGTAACAGTTAGGAATATCTGACAGGTAGTCAGGGCAGTTCAAATGAACTCAGTACTCACGACACTTCCCAGACAAGTTGTTCAGTGTTTGTATGAAGCTGAATGAGACAGGTACTGCAAGTGAGTTCTGCGAAGCAGCTGGGAGTTGTTCCGGTGTCTTGGAGTAACAGCTGATGTTGGTTAATGTTACAGATGCAGCAGCGATCAGAACTGATATTTTCAAAGGAAAAATTCTGTAAGCAACGTAGATCAGAGTCAAAGTTTTGTCTAGAAACATTAAAGGGCTGGAGAGGTGATTTAACAATGCACTTCATTAAACCAGCAATGAGATGTTGGAGGAGGAGTCTTTTATAGGTAGCTGAGGCTTGAGATAGAAAAAAGGTGGTATGGATAGATAGCGGTCAGTTAAGAAGGACTGACCATGACAGTGGGTGACATTTCCTTGGTTTCGGTAGGGATCCACTTGAAGATTTTTTGTAGCAGGTGGAGAATGTGGAAGCATATTGAGGTGATGGCATTGATTTGTCAGTCCATGGAGAGTGAGGAGTCCAGGATGAAGCCTAGATTACGTGCGTGATTGGTTGGGGTTGGAGGGTGACTGAGTGCTGTGGGCCACCAGGAGTCGTTCCATGCTGATTTATTGGGTCAGAGGAGGAGGACTTCGGTTTTGTCTGTGTTCAGTTTGAGCCGGTTGTCATTCATTCAGGCGGAGACTGCTATCAGGCCTTCGCGGACGTTCTTTTTGGCGGTGGTGGGATCTTCGGTGAGTGAGATGATTAACTGGGTGTCGTCGGCGTATACATGCCCCCTTCACTGTCTGCGTGTGAACGTGAAGTGGCCTTTTCCCTCCCACATGTACTATCATGCACTCATTATGTGTTAGGAACTAATATGGTTAATATATCAGCTGTATGTTCTGCTCCAGCTACCCCTCTACACACATGGAGGGGGCTGCAGCACTGCACAGTGCACACAGACTGACAGGCTCCTGGGGCATAGTTGGCTAGGCTGGAGGGGGCAGGGCTGGAGGGGGTGGGGTAGGGCTGGGCTGGAGGGGGTGGGGCGGGGCGGGCCAGGGCCAATGTTATTTCCCAGTCCAGCCCTGCATTGGACCCTCAAGCATTGGTTTTAGAAAAAAAGACAAAAGGACAAAGCACCCCACTAGTGTATTTTAGTTAAGATGGTGCATGAAAGAACTATGAGCAAGATTACAAGTTGTGCGGTATAGCCTTTACCGAAATTTCCATAGCGCCGCCAATTTAAATCAAAACTTTCTTTTGTCGTGCGGTATGGTGCGGTAAGCCGCATACCACACACAAACCAAGTTCCGACTTGGCGTACTCGTGCACGTATCCCCCATAGAGATCAATGAAGAAAAAATGTTAGAAAAAAAACTGCGATTGCGAAATCGCTATCACATTTTCGCATTCCCCATTGAAGTCTATGGAGAAAAGAATATTTATAAAACACCTAACACCCTAACATAAGCCCCTAGTCTAATAACCCCTAAACCGCCATCCCCCACCATCGTAACTACTAAAATAAAGTAATAACCCCTAAACCGCCATCCGCTCACATCATAACTACTAAAATAAAGTATTAACCCCTAAACCACTATCCCCCACATAGCAACTACTAAAATAAACCTATTAACCAATAAACCACCGTTATTCCACATTGTGACTACATAAATAAACCTATTAACCCCAAAAACGGCACCCCCCCACATCGCGACTACCTAAATAAACCTATTAACCCCTAAACCGCGTCCCTCCACATTGCAACTACCTAAATAAATCTATTACCCCTAAACCGCTGTCTCCCACACCGCGACTACCTAAATAAACCTATTAACCCCTAAACCTAATACCCCCTAACTTTAAATTAAAGTTACAATATACTGACTACCTTAAAATAAATAGAAACTTACCCCCGTTAAAAAAACACCCACCCCAAAATAAAAAAAACAACCTAATCTAACAATAAACTACCAATAGCCCTTAAAAGGGCCTTTTGTATGGCATTGCCATAAAGATAACAGCTCCTTTGCCCTGAAAAAAACAAAGTACCTCCTAACATTACAACCCCCACCCTCCCAACCCCCCAAAATAAAAAAACCTAACTAAAAAATCTACCCATTGCCCTGAAAAGGGCATTTGTATGGGCATTGCCTTTAAAAAGGCAATCATCTCTTTTTAAGCCCATAAAAATAAAAAAGCCCTAATCTTTAAAAAAAAAAAAAAAAAACCAAATTACAAACACTAACCCCAAAATCGGTACTCACCATTGCTGAAGATCGGCAATCCATCTTCTTCCCGGCGGCGAAAGATCTTCATTCAGGCTGCTCCACCTTCCTCTGGCGCTGGACCATCTTCCTTCTTCATCCCGGTGGCACGGAAGCAGAGCGGAGGCAGCATGGTCATCCAACATGGAGACTCACTTCATGCGATCGTCCACAACACACTGAAGATGGAATGCAGGGTACCCCTTTTATATTGGGGTACCCTTGCATTCCTATTGGCTGAAAATTTCAAATCAGCCAATAGGATGACAGCTGCTTAAATCCTATTGGCTGATCTGATCCGCCACCGCGCCACCTCTGCGCCACCTGGATGAAGATGGAAGATGGTCCTGCACTGGAGGAAGATGGAGCCATCTGGATTAAGACCTTTCGCTGCCGGGAAAAAGATGGATCGCCGGACTTCAGCAATGGTGAGTACCGATTTTGGGGTTAGTATTAGGGTTTTTTTTCTTTTTTGGAGCTTGATGCCCCATGTTTCTGGTGAGCCTGCAGGCTTGCCAGAAACAGCAGTTATGAAGCAGCGGTCACAAAGACCACTGCTCCATAACCCTGTCCGTCTGCTCTGAGCAAGCGGACAGACATCGCCGGAAATCAACCCGATCGAGTCTGCAGGGGGTGGCTTTGTACCAGCAGCTCTTGTGAGCTGCTGGTGCAATGCTGAATACGGAGAGCGTATTGCTCTCCGTATTCAGCGAGGTCTGGCGGACCTGATCCGCATTGTCGGATCAGGTCCGCCAGACTTTCTTAAATAGGGGCCTAGGGCTTTTTTATTTTTATGGGCTTAAAAAGAGTTGATTGCCTTTTAAGGGCAATGCCCGTACAAATGCCCTTGGGGGGTTGTAATGTTAGCGAGTACTTTGGGCGGGGTTTCAGAGCAATAGAGCTGTTAACTTTATGGCAATGACCTACAAAAGGCCCTTTTAAGGGCTATCGGTAGTTTATTGTTAGATTAGGGGTATTAGACTAGGAATAACTTTTTTTATTTTGGATAATTTCGTTTGTTATTTTTTGGTATTTTAACTTTTTTTATTTTTTGTAATCTTAGGTTTCTTGATATTTTTGTAATGTTAGGTTTTTTATATCTGGAATGTTAGTTTTTTTCAGGTTAAATTTAGTTTTTTTTTTCAACAGGTGAGTTACTATTTATTTTAAGGTAGTTAGTATAGTGTAACTTTCATTTTAAGTTAGGGGGTGTTAGGTTAAGGGATTAATAGGTTTATTTAGGTAGTCACAATGTGGGGGGATGGCGGATTAGGGGTTAATAGGTTTATTTAGGTAGTCGTGATGTGGGGGGACGTCGGATTAGGGGTTAATACGTTTATTTAGTTAGTTGCGATGTGGGGGGCGTCAGTTTATTGGTTAATACTTTATTTTAGTAGTTACGATGCAGGGGATGGAGGATTAGGGGTTAATAGGTAGGTTATGGGTGTAAGTGTACTTTGTAACATATTTTTGATGTGTTTTGTGAAACTTTTTTGTTTTGCAAAACACATAACTACAGGTCTTTGAGTGTGTAATTGTCATGGTTATGGCCTGTACCTTTAAGTTACCTGCCTATATAAGGCTCCTCCTTCCTACCACACCTTGCTTAGGATTGTTTGTAGGTAGGATTTCTGGATCTTCCCTACTCTCCACTTAAGCCTGGATTACAATAAGTATTAAGGATTACTTTTTGCTGTTTTGTGCTTTTATTGGTACTACGTTACTAACCTGTGTTTGGCATCTTTACTCCTATCTGCTGCTTATTTACCTTTTGCCTTGTTTGTAAAGTATTACAGTTTCACCCTCAGAACTAAAAGAGCCGATTTAGCTCACCTCTAACTACGCATCCACTTCCGGTGCAAACCTCCAGCGGCCTCTACTGAAGCTACCACAGTCCTGCTGTGTCACCATCTCACAAGCGTCCTTCGTGCCTCCTGCGCTGCAGCCTGTCAGCTGCACTCTCACAAGCTTCCCTGCAGAGGTACACCTCTCCCTCTTCACAGTGGTGATTAGGAAAATCAGACTGCACTATTCATCTGCAGGTACCAAGCATAAAGACCAAGGTAAAACTTGTCATATCTCCTACCTGAACTGTTGTAATGTTGTTCAAGCTACTTACCTGTGTTTACCGTAATCTCTCAAATAGAAGGTAATTGTTTGATAAAACAACCGTTTTACACCAGCTATATGTTTGTGCACAACTTACCAACTGTATCATATCTGCATACTAACTTCTGTGAATCAACTATTTCATTATAAGAAGGTGACTAATTCTGCTCCCATAACTATATTTTACAGTGAATATTGTACACTACCAATCTGCTTTTTCCCTTTTGGGCCCTCAGTCAATGAACTGAATAGGGGTTATCTTATTTCTAACCCCGTTACTTGTGAGACTGAGTGGAACTAGACACTAATTCCCTACATACTGCTCCTGCATTACATAATCCTAAGCCTTAGAAAGTGGGAATTATAATGGAATTAGCAGACCTCACTAACAAAGTGAGTGCACTCACTCAGAATATGGATATTCTCATTCAAGGAATTAGAGAGATCCAATCAGAGAATCAATACTTAAGAACCGTGATTAGGGATCATGTGGACAAGAGGCCTTCCGCCTCAGACTCACAACCTGAACCCCAGGTTTGTCCCCCAGAAAGATTCTCAGGGGAAAGAAGCCAGTTCAGGGAGTTTAAAAATTCCTGCCTGCTTTTTTTCTCCCTGAAACCAAAAACCTATCCCACAGAACGCATTAAAGTGCTAACTGAAATATCATATCTCAAAGGAGAACCCAAGACCTGGGCAACTAACTTCTTTGAGACCAACGATCCGGTACTGGATTCTCTCCAGTCATTTTTTGACAAAATGTAATTTCTTTATGAAGATAAAAACAAACAGAGTTCTGCTGAAACTGCCCTCCGGGCACTCAAGCAAAACAAACGCCAAGCCGAAGATTATGTTTCAGATTTTAAGAGATGGGCACCAGACACACTCTGGAACGAAGCAGCTTTATTTTTTCAGTTCCGCAATGGACTCTCTGACCCCATAAAAGATGAGCTCGCTAGGGGATCCCTACCAAGAACCTTAGAAGAGCTCATGACACAAGCTGTCACTATAGACCGTCGCTTACGTGAATGAAGACACGAAAGAGGATTTTCAGATTATACCTGGAGGAAACCAACCACACCAACATCATCAGGACCTACCCAACGCAGTACTGATGAGCCGATGGAGGTCGCCTTCACGAAAGGACCTCTTTCCCCTGAGGAAAAGAACAGAAGAAGAACTAATAATCTTTGTCTGTATTGTGCCTCCAAGAACCATACAGTCAAGGAATGCCCCAGTCTGTCTAAACAGAAGGGTAAGCTACATACCAAGTGCCTTACTTCTGTTCATCACTCATCTCATAATTCTCATTGTAACATCTCTGTTTCCTTACAGTGGCATACCCGAAAAGTCCCGACACGAGCCATTATTGACTCAGGAACTTTTGGCAATTTAATTGATAAGACTTTCACTGAAATGTTCCATATACCTTTAATAAAAAGATGTGATTCACTGGCTATCAGAGTTATAGATGGTTCATTTATTTCCTCTGGCCCTATCACCCATAGCACTATACCTTTACTAATGACCACCAGTTCTGGTCATAAGGAATATGTGTCATTTGATGTTATAGCCTCTCCCTTGTTTCCATTTGTTCTTGGGTTACATTGGTTGCAAACACATGAACCGCATATAGTCTGGAAGTCTTCACAAATAAATTTTGTATCTGACCACTGTCTAAAGACATGTAACCATTCCACACATATTCTCCAAACCACTGTTGCAGAACACCCAGTACCTGACTGTTATTCTGAGTTTTCAGATGTTTTTAACAAAGTTGAGGCAGAAAAATTACCACCTCACAGACCATACGACTGCCCGATTGAGTTACTCCCAGGGGTTGACATACCTTATGGGCATATCTATCCTCTCTCTGAACCAGAGTTGGTACATTTAAAACAGTATTTAGATGACAACCTACGGAAAGGGTTTATAAGACCTTCAACCTCTCCTGCTGGAGCAGGTATGTTTTTTGTACGAAACAAAGACGACACATTAAGACCTATAATCGACTATAGGGAATTAAATCGCCGTACAAAGAAAAACAGGTATCCATTACCTCTTATACCTGAGATAATAGAACGACTTCAGGGGGCTGTAATCTTCACCAAACTTGACCTTAGAGGCGCATATAATCTAATCAGAATAAAGTCTGGGCACGAATGGCTGACCGCTTTCCGTACTAGGTATGGGTTGTACAAGTATACGGTTATGCCGTTCGGGTTATGCAACGCCCCAGCGACATTTCAATGTTTTATTAATGACCTTTTCAGAGACATCCTGGATGTGTGTTTAATAGTATATTTAGATGATATAGTCATTTATTCAAAGACTACAGAACAACACATAGAAAATGTCAAAATTGTTCTGCAAAGACTCAGAGAAAATTCTCTCTACGCCAAATCTGAGAAGTGTATTTTTAATACTGATACTATATCCTTTTTAGGTTATATCATATCCCCTAAAGGTATACAGATGGAAAACAAAAAGATTGAGGCTATAACATCATGGCCTATTCCTCAGAACATCAAAGATGTACAATGTTTTATTGGATTTTCCAACTTCTATAGAAAATTTATAAAAGATTTTTCTCGTTTGGCTAAACCACTAACCTCATTGACAAGCAAACAGACTCCCTTTGTATGGAGTATTGAAGCCGACCTAGCTTTTAAAAACCTAAAGAAGGCTTTCACATCAGCTCCCATACTTAAATTTCCAGATCCCTCTTTACAATACATCTTAGAGGTGGATGCCTCCGACTACGCTTTGGGATCCATTCTATCACAGCGTAAGTCACCTAAGTCCCCTCTTCATCCAGTAGGGTTTTTCTCCAGAATCATGACCTCGTCTGAATTAAACTATCCCATAGGAGAGAAAGAACTTTTATCTATTAAAAGTTCTTTTGAGTTCTGGAGACATCTCCTAGAGGGTACATCTTTACCTATACTGATCTACACGGATCATAAAAACCTAGAATATTTGAAAACAAATAAGACTCTATCAGCCCGACAGATCAGATGGAGTTTGTTCTTCTCCAGATTTGACTATATCATCACATACCGCCCTGGAAGTAAAAATGGAAAGGCAGATTCTTTGTCCAGGAAGGATCTAAAACCTATCTCATCTCCATCAGTGTCATCTATAATTCCTCAAGATAGATTTATTGGTCTATCACTAGATTCTACCTCTCAAATGAGACTTTCACAAGAACAAGATCTCTCCATGCCTAACCTGTCCTTAGTTAAGGCTAGTAACGGAGTATACTACCATAAGGGAAAAACTTATGTACCCCCACGGTTACGTAAGGAGCTGCTCTATTCTACTCATGATTCTATAATCTCAGGACATCCTGGCATACATAAAACTACAGAACTTCTAAAAAGGGATTTCTGGTGGCCTAATATGAACACTGATATCATGCAATATGTAAAGGAATGTCCTATCTGCGCTATTACTAAGAATTCCAGATCACATCCATATGGGTTATTAATGTCTTTACCCATACCAGACAGACCGTGGAAGGACATTGCAATGGATTTTATCGTAGACCTTCCTCCTTCGAACAACAACAACTGCATCCTGGTGGTAGTAGATTTATTTACAAAGATGGCACATTTCCTTCCCTGTCATTCACTACCAACAGCATCTGAAACAGCACAACTTTTCTTAACTCACATAGTTAGGTACCATGGCCTTCCTGACACCATCAAATCGAATAGGGGTTCTCAATTCACCTCTAGATTTTGGAGATATTTATGTCAAATTCTAAAGATACAACCTAGGCCCAGCACCTCATACCATCCACAAACAAACGGTCAAACAGAGAGAACAAATCAAACTCTTGAACAGTATTTAAGATGCTATTGTTCACAACTCCAAGATAATTGGACATCTCTCTTGCCCACAGCCGAATTTGCTTTCAACAACACCATCAATTCATCTCTGAAAATGTCACCTTTTTATGCTAACTATGGCTTTCATCCTAGATTTCACCTTCACCCCAGAGACGAAACACCTTCACCATTGGTAAATGATATGATGAATGAACTTGCTAAACATTTCAAAATTATCCAAGAGAACCTCAAAGATGCACAATCTCATCACAAGACTTATTACGATTTAAGACGTCGGAATCCACCCCTCTATAAAATTGGGGATTACGTCTGGCTCTCCACCAGAAACTTACATCTTAAAGTTCCAACCAGAAAACGTGGTTCTCTTTTCATTGGACCATTTCCTATTTCAAGAATTGTCAATCCCAACGCTGGACCTGCCGAAGGATCTCTCCATACATCCAACTTTCCATGTTTCTCTGTTGAAACCTTGTCTCTCCGATGTCACTTCCATTACTCCTGTGCTTCCTTCTACTTCTCCTTCACTTGAGCCGGAATATGAGATTCAATCCATATTGGATTCCAGGTATTTCCGCAACACCCTTCAGTACCTCATTCATTGGAAGGGATTCTCTCATGACGAAGATTCTTGGGAGCCATCTTCCAATCTTTCGGCTCCCAGACTGGTGTCTTTGTTTCACAGGTGACACCCTGACCGCCCTAAGCCTTGAGCCTCGGAGTGGCTCTTTTGGGGGGGGGTGTAAGGTTAAGTATATTTTGTGGATCTCAACTGCGGCAAAAATAGTGGAATGTTTGCCTTGCAACAAGATACACTGAGGAATTGCAATGGATCTTGATGTTAGGGCAGATTAGAATTACTTTGGATTGAATTCCCTGATCAGTATTTTCTGAATCAGGTTTGTTGGAACCAGTGGCAATATGCTGATCTATGAAGCTTGATATATAGCTATCCTGTTCTTGTGGTTTAGTTGTAGCAGGGAGTAGTAAATTAGCTCTTATGAAGAAGTGTGAAGGAAATAGAAAATCACAGGTCTTCTGACTATTCCCAATTACGGTAATGCCTGCAAGAGGTAGCAACCTGAATCAGAGTGCCAGAGGACTGCGCTGCTCAGATTGGTATTAGGGAGTTCAGAGAGGAGCTGCGTGTGGTCTGCTTAGTTGGAGCGGCAGACTAATAAGAGCTGACAGGCTGATCCCTAGCTACTCCGCAGCAGAGTACTGACAGGCAAGCTGAGCTGACACGCTGTTTGCCAAGTTGGAATGAGGCAACGTCAGTTGGGGGCGTGATCTGTAAGCTGCAACGGTAGTCTGTTCCTGAGAAACAAATTGTAAGTTAACAGTTTTGATACAATGAGCTTCTGAAAAGTCAATTTGTGTATCCCAGAGATGTGACCGCAAGTGCGGTTGCAGGAGGAATCGCTTGGAGAGCGGTAATACTTAGTCCGTGTAACAGGGAATCAAAAGTAATGAACAACGCTAGAATGTGTTTCCAATGAGATTGAGATTGTTTGTAGAATTCCTTGTATATATCCAGGTAGCTTCTTCTTTGATTAAGTAAACCTTTGGGAAAAGGTTTTAGTTGAAAAGGAGAGGTAATTCCTAGAGGTGGGTCTGCATGCATCTAATACAAACAGGTAACAATACTGAAGCAAGAAAGGAGGCGTGTCCAGACCTTAAATAACCTTGCCAGGTGTGAGACCAGGTAAATTTAAAGGGACAGAGGAAAGTGAGAGAATCCATGACATACCCCCCTCCTCAGGGTAGGTGCCCCGCAGCTACAAATCTTGGCCGGTCCGGATTCCTCCTATGGAAGAGGGAGACCAATCTAGGAGCATGGACGTTCGAGGAAGGTTCCCAGGAATCATTTTCCTCAGTGAAACCCTTCCATCGGATCAAGTATTGAAGAGAGCCATGGTAAACCCGGGAGTCGAGAATGGAATGGACCTCGTATTCCGTATAAGAGTCCAGTGGGGTCACAGGAGCGGCATGGCTGGTCACCTGCCTGGTTGCACAATGAGGTTTTAACAGGGACACATGGAAGGTAGGATGAAGTCGGAAATTGGAAGGGAGGTCTAGGGTAACAGCATTTTGGTTGATAATTTTTGTGATGGGATAAGGACCAATGAAGACAGCGCTGAGTTTCTTGCTCGGGGTTTTCAGTTTGATGTTTTTAGTCGAGAGCCACACTAAATCACCTATTTTATAGGTTGGTGGTTGACGTCTACGGAGATTGTAGTAGTGTCTTTGATGAGCTTGAGCTTCAGCAATGTGGTCCTTGAGAACGTGGAAAAGATCTTGTAGGTCCTTAGTAAGGTCATCAACTTTGGAGCAGTTAGAATCCGTTCTAGGATGCAGTTGAAAAGAAGGATGGAATGCGTAGTTCGCAAAGAAAGGTGTTTTGAGAGTAGTGGAACTTAATGAATTGTTGTAGGCATATTCGGCCATAGCAAGGTTGCTTGCCCATTGATCCTGTTGGTGGGAGCAATAAGAACGGATATACTGTTCGAGCCATTGATTTATTCTCTCCGTTTGGCCATTTGATTGGGGGTGGAATGAAGAGGAAAATCGGAGTTCTACTTGCATAGTGTCACATAACTGTTTCCAGAACCGGGAGGTGAACTGACTACCTCTGTCAGTTACAATCGAATCCGGAAGTCCGTGTAGTTTTACAATATTATTCAAGAATAAGGCAGCAAGTTCTGATGAAGTTGGTAGCTTGTGATATGGCAGGAAATGGGCCATCTTGGTTAGATAGTCAACAATAACAAGTATGGTATTGTAACCATTTGACACTGGGAGTTCGACTATGAAGTCCATCCCTATAATTTGCCAGGGACGGTCAGGGATCTGTAATGGTAACAACAGTCCGAAAGGAGGTTTCTTTTCTGTCTTGGAAATGGTACAAACGTGGCAAGATTGGACATATCTTTGTACTGAAGACCGAATAGAAGGCCACCAGTAGGTACGAGTCAGGAGGTCAAAAGTTTTATGGATTCCGAGATGTCCTGCCATTGGTGAATCATGATGTTCCTTTAGCAAATTGTCTCAAAGTGTAGGTGGCACATATAGACGACCTTGATGGTAGTAGAGACCATCTTGTCCTAAAGTGAGGTCAAGTCTTGAGATAGAAGTATCTTTTTGCTGTAGGAGTTTAAGGACTTCAGGGTAGGTTGGAGATAAAGCAATGATTTGTTCCACAGGAATGACTGTAGAAGGAGTATTGAAGGAAGGTGGTTTTTGATCTTTTCTGGAGAGGGCATCAGCTTTCCCGTTCTTGCTTCCTGGTCTATAAGTAATGTGAAAATCGAAACGAGAAAGGAATAAACTCCATCTTAACTGTCTGGAGGATAATGTTCGGTTAGTCAGAAGGTACTCCAGATTTTTATGGTCTGTGTATATTAAGATCGGAAACTTACTGCCTTCTAAAAGATGTCTCCAGTGTTCTAATGAGACCTTGATCACTAGTAGCTCCTTTTCGCCTACAGGATAGTTAAATTCGGCTGGTGTCATTACTCGTGAAAAGAAGGCAACAGGGTGGAGTGGATCTTCAGGAGTTTTACGCTGAGAGAGAATGGATCCAAGGGCGTAGTTGGAAGCGTCAACTTCAAGTACATATTGGGCCTCAGGATCTGGGAATTTGAGGATAGGTGCTTTAGTGAAAACATCCTTAAGATGGTTAAATATTGTTTGAGTATGTGCCGTCCAATTGAATGAAGCTTTAACACTCGTAAGAGCGGTTAAGGGCTTAGTGAGAGTTGAGTAGTTCTTGATAAATTTCCTATAGTAATTGGAAAAACCAAGGAATTTTTGGAGGTCCTTTTTAGAAGTAGGTGTGGGCCAGTTCTTAATAGTTTGTACCTTGGAGTCATCCATCTGAATACCATCGGGTGAGATAGTATAACCCAGGAAAGTGATGTCCAAAGTATGGAAGATGCATTTCTCTAGTTTGGCGAAGAGTCGATGCTGTCTGAGGCGTGAAAGCACCCAGCGGACGTGTTTTTTGTGTTCAATGAAGTTTTTAGAGTAAATCAAAATGTCGTCCAAGTATACTACCACGCATATGTCAAGAAGATCACGGAATATATCGTTTATTAGATACTGGAATGTTGCCGGGGCGTTACATAGCCCGAAAGGCATCACCTTGTACTCATAGAGCCCATATCTTGTTCTGAAGGCGGTGAGCCACTCATCCCCTTTCCGGATCCTGGCAAGATTATACGCTCCACGTAAGTCTAATTTCGTGTATATGGTTGCTTGACTGAGACGCTTGATGAGTTCGGGAATCAGAGGTAAGGGGTAGCGGTTCTTGACTGTACACTTATTAAGTTGCCTATAATCAATTATAGGGCGAAGAGAATTGTCCTTATTTCTGACGAAGAAAATGCCAGCATCAGCGGGTGATGAAGAAAGTTGTATGAATCCTTTTCTTAGATTTTCTGATAGGTAAGTAAGTATGGAAGCCCCCGGTAATAACTGGATAAGACAATCATAGGGACGGTGTGGAGGAAGGACTTCTGCTTCTTTTTCGCTGAACACATCATGAAAATCTTGATAGTCTGGAGGAATAGTTTTTTCTTGCGGATTCAAACAGGAAATGAATGAGTGATGGAAGCAGGTGTTCTTGCAATAATCCGAATTGAATTCAACTTCAAGACGATCCCAGTGGATGGTGGGTTGATGTGTTTGCAACCATTGTAACCCAAGTACAAGGGGGAACATGGGGGATGTTATAATATCAAAGGAGATATACTCCATGTGTGCACTTGATGTGGAAACCTTAATAGGAATGGTTTGGTGAGTAATGGGTCCAGAACTTATTGTATTGCCATCAATAACTCTAATAGACACAGGTTTTGCTTTCAACACAGTGGGTATTTTATTTACAGTGACAAAAACAGAATCAATATATGAGGAATATCAAAGGAGATATACTCCATGTGTGCACTTGATGTGGAAACCTTAATAGGAATGGTTTGGTGAGTAATGGGTCCAGAACTTATTGTATTGCCATCAATAACTCTAATAGACACAGGTTTTGCTTTCAACACAGTGGGTATTTTATTTACAGTGACAAAAACAGAATCAATATATGAGGAATGTGCCCCAGAATCGATGATGGCTTCACTGATTTGCTGGTGTTGATCCCACTGTAGGTAAGAGATAAAGAGCAGTAAGCAACATGGTTTATGTTAGTGGTTAAACATGCTATTTGTTTGATAGACTTACTTCTTTTTTGCCTTTGTAATATAGGACATTCTCTGACATTGTGTGCATTGGAAGCACAATACATGCAGAGGTTGTTAATACGTCTGCGATTCCTTTCCTCTGGTTGTAAAGGACCTTTGGTAAATCCTAAATCCATAGGTTCAGGTGCTTGGGGAACTGTAGGTTTATGATAAGTGGAAGAGGGTCTAGTGACGGTATCCAGACCTAGTCTTTCTGACTTGCGTTCTCTCAGCCTTCTATCTATCTGGATGCTGAGTGTGATTAATCCTTCCAAAGACCTAGGAAGCTCTGTGCGAGCGAGTTCATCTTTCAGAGCATCGTTTAGACCCAGACGATACTGATTCCTAAGTGCAATTTCACTCCACTCAGTATCTTTGCTGTACTGTTTGAATTCACTTAGATATTCTTCCACCTGCTTTTTTCCCTGTTTAAGAGACCTCATCTTAGTTTCTGCAGTGAGTTGGGTATTAATATCCTGATATAGTATCGCCATCTCCTTGAAGAAATCCTCCAATGATGTTAGTATGGGATGATCTTGTTCAAAGAATGAGTCTGCCCACTTGCGGGGTTCTCCTCTGAGAAATGAAATGACTGTCAAAACCTTAACTCGTTCAGATGCGTAGGTTTTAGGTTTTAAACTGAATAGCAAGTTGCAAGAATTTTTAAATTGGGAGAACATAGCCCTGTCCCCATGGAATTTGTCGGGCATAGATACCTGGGGTTCTGGAGTAGTCTCTGGTGAAGGTGCTTTACCCATAGAGTCTTTTATGATATTGTTAAGTGTCTCATTTTGGACCTGTAATTCTCTGAGTCCATGACTTAACTGATCCACCCTCTGGGAGAGAGCGTACACTATTTTTGGTAATTCCGCTGGATCCATGTTATTGGGCTTCAGTATTATGTAAGGTTAGGTATATTTTGTGGATCTCAACTGCGGCAAAAATAGTGGAATGTTTGCCTTGCAACAAGATACACTGAGGAATTGCAATGGATCTTGATGTTAGGGCAGATTTGAATTACTTTGGATTGAATTCCCTGATCAGTATTTTCTGAATCAGGTTTGTTGGAACCAGTGGCAATATGCTGATCTATGAAGCTTGATATATAGCTATCCTGTTCTTGTGGTTTAGTTGTAGCAGGGAGTAGTAAATTAGCTCTTATGAAGAAGTGTGAAGGAAATAGAAAATCACAGGTCTTCTGACTATTCCCAATTACGGTAATGCCTGCAAGAGGTAGCAACCTGAATCAGAGTGCCAGAGGACTGCGCTGCTCAGATTGGTATTAGGGAGTTCAGAGAGGAGCTGCGTGTGGTCTGCTTAGTTGGAGCGGCAGACTAATAAGAGCTGACAGGCTGATCCCTAGCTACTCCGCAGCAGAGTACTGACAGGCAAGCTGAGCTGACACGCTGTTTGCCGAGTTGGAATGAGGCAACGTCATTTGGGGGCGTGATCTGTAAGCTGCAACGGTAGTCCGTTCCTGAGAAACAAATTGTAAGTTAACAGTTTTGATACAATGAGCTTCTGAAAAGTCAATTTGTGTATCCCAGAGATGTGACCGCAAGTGCGGTTGCAGGAGGAATCGCTTGGAGAGCGGTAATACTTAGTCCGTGTAACAGGGAATCAAAAGTAATGAACAACGCTAGAATGTGTTTCCAATGAGATTGAGATTGTTTGTAGAATTCCTTGTATATATACAGGTAGCTTCTTCTTTGATTAAGTAAACCTTTGGGAAAAGGTTTTAGTTGAAAAGGTGAGGTAATTCCTTGAGGTGGGTCTGCATGCATCTAATACAAACAGATAACAATACTGAAGCAAGAAAGGAGGCGTGTCCAGACCTTAAATAACCTTGCCAGGTGTGAGACCAGGTAAATTTAAAGGGACAGAGGAAAGTGAGAGAATCCATGACAGGGGGCTTCTGTCATGGTTATGGCCTGTACCTTTAAGTTACCTGCCTATATAAGGCTCCTCCTTCCTACCACACCTTGCTTAGGATTGTTTGTAGGTAGGATTTCTGGATCTTCCCTACTCTCCACTTAAGCCTGGATTTCAATAAGTATTAAAGATTACTTTTTGCTGTTTTGTGCTTTTATTTGTACTACGTTACTAACCTGTGTTTGGCATCTTTACTCCTATCTGCTGCTTATTTACCTTTTGCCTTGTTTGTAAAGTATTACAGTTTCACCCTCAGAACTAAAAGAGCCGATTTAGCTCACCTCTAACTACGCATCCACTTCCGGTGCAAACCTCCAGCGGCCTCTACTGAAGCTACCACAGTCCTGCTGTGTCACCATCTCACAAGCGTCCTTCGTGCCTCCTGCGCTGCAGCCTGTCAGCTGCACTCTCACAAGCTTCCCTGCAGAGGTACACCTCTCCCTCTTCACAGTGGTGATTAGGAAAATCAGACTGCACTATTCATCTGCAGGTACCAAGCATAAAGACCAAGGTAAAACTTGTCATATCTCCTACCTGAACTGTTGTAATGTTGTTCAAGCTACTTACCTGTGTTTACCGTAATCTCTCAAATAGAAGGTAATTGTTTGATAAAACAACCGTTTTACACCAGCTATATGTTTGTGCACAACTTACCAACTGTATCATATCTGCATACTAACATCTGTGAATCAACTATTTCATTATAAGAAGGTGACTAATTCTGCTCCCATAACTATATTTTACAGTGAATATTGCACACTACCAATCTGCTTTTTCCCTTTTGGGCCCTCAGTCAATGAACTGAATAGGGGTTATCTTATTTCTAACCCCGTTACTTGTGAGACTGAGTGGAACTAGACACTAATTCCGTACATACTGCTCCTGCATTACAGTAATAGATCTTTGCAGTATAGGCTATAATGATCATTTGTAATATCAAGTAGCTGACCATTCTGCACACAAATTCCAGTTCTTTAAGTGGTAAAGCCATACCACACAACCTGTAATCTTGTTCTAGGTGTCCTATTGGTCCATCAAAAGATTCCACTAGATTCCAAGGGAATTTAATGAAGAAAGGGGTCACATAAACGAATCATGTCTTTTCAATCAGCAAATGCAATCAGCCAATAGGATTGACCTCGCATTCTATTGGCTGATTGGAATAGCCAATAGAATGTGAGCTCAATCCTATTGGCAAATTGGATCAGCCAATCAGATTGAACTTCAATCCTATTGGCTGATTGCATCAGCCAATAGGATTTTTCCTACCTTAATTCCGATTGGCTGATAGGATTCTATCTTCTGAAGATGGACCCACTCCGCTCCGGAAGGATGAAGATAGAAGATGCCGTCTGGACGAAGCCTTCTGCTGGTCTGGATGTCCTCTTCTGGCCAGATAGGATGAAGACTTCGGACCCTCTGGAGGACCACTTGTGCCCGGCTGGGTGAAGACGGCTCAAGGTTGGGTGATCTTCAAGGGGGTAGTGTTAGGTTTTTTTAAGGGGGGATTGGGTGGGTTTTAGAGTAAGGTTGGGTGTGTGGGTGGTGGGTTTTAATGTTGGGGGGGTATTGTATTTTCTTTACAGGTGAAAGAGCTGATTACTTTGGGGCAATGCCCTGCAAAAGGCCCTTTTAAGGGCTATTTGTAATTTAGCATAGGGTAGGGAATTTTATTATTTTGGGGGGCTTTTTTTATTTTATTAGGGGGATTAGATTAGGTGTAATTAGTTTAAAATTCTTGTAAAAAAAAATAATTTTGTAATTTAGTTTATTTAATTGTAATTAATTGTAGGTAGTTTAGGTAATTAGTTTAATTATAGTGTAGTGTTAGGTGTAATTGTAACTTAGGTTAGGGTTTATTTTACAGGTACTTTTGTACTTATTTTAGCTAGGTAGTTATTAAATAGTTAATAACTATTTAATAACTATTGTAGCTAGTTAAAATAAATACAACGTTGCCTGTAAAATAAATATATAAATATAAATCCTAAAATAGCTACAATGTAACTATTAGTTATATTGTAGCTAGTTTAGGGTTTATTTTATAGGTAAGTATTTAGTTTTAAATAGGAATAATTTATTTAATTGTAGAAAATGTATTTAGATGTATTTAAATTATATTTAAGTTAGGGGGGTGTTAGGGTTAGGGTTAGACTTAGGTTTAGGGGTTAATAAATTTATAATAGTGGCGGCAACGTTGGCGGCGGCAGATTAGGGGTTAATAAATTTAATATAGTTGCGGCGACATTGGGGGGGCAGATTAGGGGTTAATAAATATAATGTAGGTGTCGGCAATGTTGGGGGCAGTAGATTAGGGGTTCATAAGTATGATGTAGGTGGCGGCAGTGTCCGGAGCGGCAGGTTAGGGGTTAATAATATAATGTTGGTGTCGGCGATGTCGGGGGTGGCAGATTAGGGGTTAATAAATGTAATATTAGGGGTGTTTAGACTTGGGGTTCATGTTAGGATGTTAGGTGCAGACATAAAATTCATTTCCCCATAGGAAACAATGGGGCTGCGTTAGGAGCTAAACGCTGCTTTTTTGCAGGTGTTAGGTTTTTTTTCAGCCAGCTCAGCCCCATTGTTTCCTATGGGGAAATCGTGCACGAGCACGTTTTACCAGCTTACCGATACCGTAAGCAACGCTGGTATTGAGGTGAGATGTGGAGCAAAATTTTGCTCAACGCTCACTTTTCTGAGGCTAACGCCGGCTTGCAGAAAACTCATAATACCAGCGTTGGCTTAAGTGAGCGGTAAGAAAAAAAGGCTTGTTGGCTTGTTAGCAACGCACCCCTGTTACAGCAAAACTCATAAGCTCGCCGTATGTGTCCTTAATATAAATAAATATATATATATATATATATATATATATATATATATATATATATACACATATAGTTTTGAGAGAAAATCTGCAGCACTCCAATTCTCTTTTGTGAATTTTATTTCAAACAGACACACATAGGCGACGTTTCGGGCTATGCCCTTTCTCAAGCCAAGTGATTACAACAACATTTTAAGTGATAGATTTTGTAGGCAGTGAAATTTGTGAATACAGGTGAGAGCATTTCATTCATTAAAATTTAAAGAAAGAGTGCCATTAAGTATACTTATAGTAATTAATTTCAAATATTTTTCTTATTTGTGCAATATTATTTTTGGTGCTATTGTTTCTATTATTTTCTATGTTTATAAAAAGTGTTTTATAAATTAATTAGTTATATTGTGATAACCATAATGTGTATAATAGAACATTTTAAAATACATTTATAATTTTTTACATAGTTTGACATGGAAATCACAAAAAAAAGCTTTTTAAACAAAACTTTAACTAACTTTACCCTTCACAGATTGGGCAAGATGTTCCATATATTCTCCATTGCTAAAATATATATATACTGTATATATATATATATCAGATTATACTTCTTTCTCTTAATTAGTACAACATTTCTTTTATGCCATTTTTCTTTTTTTGGATTTTAATCATTTCATTATTTTGAACTAAGAGAGAGATATATATATATAGACATAATAGGAGGAATTGTTCATAATGGGGCCGATTTATCAAGCTCCGTAAGGGAGCTTAAAGCCCATTGTTTCAGGCTCGCCGGAAACAGAAGTTATGAAGCAGCGTTCTAAAGACCGCTGCTCCATAACTTGTCTGCCTGCTCTGAGGCCGCGGACAGAAATCAACCCAATCGAATATGATCGGGTTGATTGACACCCCCGAATCTTCAGGGGGCGGCATTGCGCAAGTAGTTCACCAGAACTGCTGGTGTAATGATAAATGTCAACAGCGTATGCTGTCGGCATTTATGGATGTGCAGCGGACATGATACGCTACATCATATCATGTCCGCTCGCACATTAATAAATATAACCCAATGTATGAAATTATTTTCATTCATTTTAAAAAAAAAATATTTTTTGTTTTTTAAATTTTTTTAAAACCTTCTTATTTGTGATTTGCCTGACTTTTTCTTTTCCTTTATTTTTAACTGTTTGTTTTTCTCAATCCTTTGAAAATCTTGATCGTTTCATCCTGCGGTTCCGTTATTGTCTGATGCCAGTTTCTCCGATGTTTTTGGCTACCCCTCCTCCTCCGCCGTGTCTGCCTCCCTGTGAGGAAAAAGACGATTGGGAATGTGGCGTCAAAGCTAAGGAGGTATCTCTCGGGGAATCTCCTGTTGCGGATTTAGTTGGTTTTCTCCTCTCGCGTCCGTTCTGGTGTCCGCTATGCTTTCTATAGTTGCGCCAGTCTAGAGAGTCCCATCTATACACGTGACCACTAAGATAGTCATCCGCGTCATGGGAGAATTTGTTATGTTTGCGCGCCTCATTGGTTTTACGGAATTCCTCCATTAATGCATCAATTTTGTTTTTTAAAGTGGAAAAGTCTATTGCGGTAAGTATATCTTGTAAATCTTTTTCCAATCTTGTTATCTTTTCTTGGTTAGTTTTGATTTTTTTTTGTATGCGTTGTATCTTCAAGATCATAATATCAAAGGAACATTTGTTTAGGATTTTTTTGGAAAGTTGAACAATATTCTCCATAAAGTGTCGGTCTCAGGACACTCTAAGGCCTCTCGGTATTCTCCTTAATCTGTAGTACTCTGCAAGAGTGGCGGAATGTAATTCCCAGTTAATTTCTATCCTTTTCTCTCTTTCCCATTGCTTAGAGTTGATGTCTGTATCTGGAACTGCCAGGAATTCCCTCTGACCTCTTACCAAAGAAGCAATGGCTGCGGCTTCAACATCTGAAAAGGTAAAGACCTCTGGTTGTACTTCCATTGCTTGCTATTTCTGTGTTTTTTCTTTAAAGAAATGTGCATGGAATGGTGGATCAATTATTGAAAAAGAAAATGTTCCAGAATAAAATTTTCAAATATGATATTGGGTGCAAGCTGCTGCCGTCCTACCTAGACAGTTGAAACATATACGGCTAGATTACGAGTTTTGCATTAAGCTGAAAAACCTGCACACGAGTCTTGCAGGTTTAGGGGCACCACACACTTCTTTGGCCTTACCGCAAAACGACTTACGTAAACTTTGTAAACCCTTTTTTCTATGGGACTTCCATAGCGCTGGTATTACGAGTCTGTCCTGGGTGGCCAAAAAAGTGAGCAGTACACCCTCTACCTCCAAGATTCCTAACGCATTCTAAAGTTAGTAGTTAAAAGTTTTATGGTACAACGCCGTAACATAAAACTCATAACTAAAGTGCTAAAAAGTAAACTAACACCCATAAACTACATAGTAACCCCTAAACCGAGGCCCTCCCGCATCGCAAACACTATAATAACATTTTTAACCCCTAATCTGTCACTCCGGACATCGCCACCACTAAAATAAACATATTAACCCCTTAACCGCCGCACTCCCGCATAGCAAACACTAGTTAAATATTATTAACCCCTAATCTGCCGCCCCTAACATCGCCGCCACCTACATTATACTTATTAATCCCTAATCTGCCATCCCCAACATCGCCGCCACTATATTAAATGTATTAACCCCTAAATCTAAGTCTAACCCTTAACCCTAACACCCCCTAACTTAAATATAATTTAAATAAATCTAAAGAAAATTACTATAATTAACTAAATTATTCCTATTTAAAACTAAATAATTACCGATAAAATAAACCCTAAGCTAGCTACAATATAACTAATAGTTACATTATAGCTAGCTTAGGGTTTATTTTTATTTTACAGGCAAGTTTGTATGTATTTTAACTAGGTAGAATAGTTATTAAATAGTTATTAACTATTTAATAACTACCTAGCTAAAATAAATACACATTGACCTGTAAAATAAAACCTAACCTAAGTTACACTAACACCTAACACTAGATAATAAATTAACTAAATTAAATACAATTAAATAAATTACCTACATTAAATACAATGAAATAAATTAAATTAAATTAGCTAAATCACAAAAAAAACACTAAATTACAGAAAAAACAAAACAAATTACAGATCTTTAAACTAATTACACCTAATCTAATAGCCCTATCAAAATAAAAAAAAGCCCCCCAAAATAAAAAAACCCTAGCCTAAACTAAACTATCAATAGCCCTTAAAACGGCCTTTTGCGGGGCATTGCCCCAAAGTAATCAGCTCTTTTACCTGTAAGAAAGAAATACAAACAACCCCCCCAACAGTAAAACCCACCACCCACACAACCAACCCCCCAAATAAAATACTAACTAAAAAAACCTAAGCTCCCCATTGCCCTGAAAAGGGCATTTTGATGGGCATTGTCCTTAAAAGGGCATTTAGCTCTTTTGCAGGCCCAAACCCTAATCTAAAAATAAACCCACCCAATACACCCTTAAAAAAATCCTAACACTAACCCCCGAAGATTCACTTATCGGGAGAAGTCTTCATCCAAGAGGCAAGATATCCTCAATGAAGCGAGCAGAAGTGGTCCTCCAGATGGGCAGAAGTGGTCCTCCAGACGGTCAGAAGTCTTCATCCAGACGACATCTTCTAATTTCATCCTTCTGACATGGAGCGGCTCCATCTTCAAGTCATCCGGCACGGAGCATCCTCTTCAAACGACGTCTTCTTCCGAATGAATAGCTCTTTAACTGACGTCATCCAAGATGGCGTCCCTTACATTCCGATTGGCTGATAGAATTCTATCAGCCAATCGGAATTAAGGTACAAAAAATCCTATTGGCTGATACAATCAGCCAATAGGATTGAGCTGGCATTCTATTGGCTGTTCCAATCAGCCAATAGAATGCAAGCTTAATCCTATTGACTTATTGGATCAGCCAATAGGATTGAAGTTCAATCCTATTGGCTGATCCAATTAGCTAATATGATTTTTTCTACCTTAATTCCGATTGGCTGATAGAATTCTATCAGCCAATCGGAATCTAAGGGACGCCATCTTGGATGACGTCACTTAAAGAGATATTCATTGCGAAGAAGACGTCGTTTGAAGAGGATGCTCCGCGTCGGATGTCTTGATTTTGATAGGACTATTAGATTAGGTGTAATTAGTTTAAAGATGTAATTTGTTTTTTTATTTTCTGTAATTTAGTGTTTGTTTTTTTGATTTAGCTAATTTAATTTATTTAATTGTATTTAATTTAGTTAATTTATTTAATTGTAGTGTAGTGTTAGGTGTTATTGTAACTTAGGTTAGGTTTTATTTTACAGGCCAGTTTGTATTTATTTTAGCTAGGTAGTTATTAAATAGTTAATAATGATTGGATCAGCCAATCGGATTGAACTTGATTCTGATTGGCTGATTCCATCAGCCAATCAGAATATTCCTACCTTAATTCCGATTGGCTGATAGAATCCTATCAGCCAATCGGAATTCGAGGGACGCCATCTTGGATGACGTCATTTAAAGGAACCGTCATTCGTCGTTCAGTCGTCGGCCAGGATGGATGTTCCGCGTCGGAGGTCTTCAGGATGCTGCCGCTCCGCTCCGGATGGATGACTATAGAAGATCCCGCTTGGATGAAGACTTCAATCGGATGGAAGACCTCTTCTGCCCCGCTTGGATGAAGACTTCTACCGGATGGAGGACCTCTTCTTGCTCCGCTTGGATCAAGACTTCGGACCCTCTTCTGGACCGATCGCTGAACCCGGTGAGGTGAAGACAAGGTAGGGAGATCTTCAGGGGCTTAGTGTTAGGTTTATTTAAGGGGGGTTTGGGTTAGATTAGGGGTATGTGGGTGGTGGGTTGTAATGTTGGAGAGGGGGGTATTGTATGTTTTTTTTTTACAGGCAAAAGAGCTGAACTTCTTGGGGCATGCCCCGCAAAGGGCCCTGTTCAGGGCTGGTAAGGTAAAAGAGCTTTGAACTTTAGTAATCTAGAATAGGGTAGGGCATTTTTTTATTTTGGGAGGCTTTGTTATTTTATTAGGGGGCTTAGAGTAGGTGTAATTAGTTTAAAATTGTTGTAATATTTTTCTTATGTTTGTAAATATTTTTTTATTTTTTGTAACTTAGTTCTTTTTTATTTTTTGTACTTTAGTTAGTTTATTTCATTGTAGTTATTTGTAGGTATTGTATTTAATTTATTTATTGATAGTGTAGTGTTAGGTTTAATTGTAGGTAATTGTAGGTATTTTATTTAATTTATTTATTGATAGTGTAGTGTTAGGTTTAATTGTAACTTAGGTTAGGATTTATTTTACAGGTAAATTTGTAATTATTTTAACTATTTTAGCTATTAAATAGTTCTTAACTATTTAATAGCTATTGTACCTGGTTAAAATAAATACAAAGTTACTTGTAAAATAAATATTAATCCTAAAATAGCTATAATATAATTATAATTTATATTGTAGCTATATTAGGATTTATTTTACAGGTAAGTATTTAGCTTTAAATAGGAATAATTTATTTAATAAGAGTTAATTAATTTCGCTAGATTCAAATTATATTTAAGTTAGGGGGGTGTTAGTGTTAGGGTTAGACTTAGCTTTAGGGGTTAATACATTTATTAGAATAGCGGTGAGCTCCAGTCGGCAGATTAGGGGTTAATAATTGAAGTTAGGTGTCGGCGATGTTAGGGAGGGCAGATTAGGGGTTAATACTATTTATTATAGGGTTAGTGAGGCGGATTAGGGGTTAATAACTTTATAATAATAGCGGTGCGGTCCGCTCGGCAGATTAGGGGTTAATAAGTGTAGGCAGGTGGAGGCGACGTTGTGGGGGGCAGATTAGGGGTTAATAAATATAATATAGGGGTCGGCGATTTTAGGGCAGCAGATTAGGGGTACATAGGGATAATGTAAGCAGCGGGGTTTACGGAGCGGCAGATTAGGGGTTAATAATAATATGCAGGGGTCAGCGATAGCGGGGGCGGCAGATTAGGGGTTAATAAGTGTAAGGTCGGGGTACATGTTAAAGTGTTAGGTGCAGACGTAGGAAGTGTTTCCCCATAGCAAACAATGGGGCTGCGTTAGGAGCTGAACGCGGCTTTTTTGCAGGTGTTAGGTTTTTTTTAAGCTCAAACAGCCCCATTGTTTTCTATGGGGGAATCGTGCACGAGCACGTTTTTGAGGCTGGCCGCATCCGTAAGCAACTCTGGTATCGAGAGTTGAAGCTGCGTTAAATATGCTCTACGCTCCTTTTTTGGAGCCTAACGCAGCCTTTATGTGGACTCTCAATGCCAGAGTTATTTTTATGGTGCGGCCAGAAAAAAGCCGGCATTAGCTTTTCGGGTCCTTACCGACAAAACTCTAAATCTAGCCGTCTGTTTTTAATCCTGTGTGGTATCTCACTTGTATGTGTTCTGAAATTCTATTCTAGATCTATGTATGTTTTAACTCACTCATCCAAAACCTTTTTTCCGGCTTTTAATTTGCTTTATAATATTCAGAAGCAACATTGTAATAAATAAATATTTTATTGTTTGCTTCTCTAAAAGGGAATGCCATCGTTGGCTTTTGAAACTGAGGTGCAATGGTGCACCAATGAGAATACGAGTCAGCTAATAAACGTTCTGTGCCCTTTTGGTATCATTTGCTTTATGTATGTTTTTAAACCACTTTTTGTTTTGTATAAAATCTAGTCTGGATACACAAGTGTACATACACTGAAACATGTGTTTAAGGTTTTGTCTAGTCACCTTATGCGTTCTCCAGCCTTCCAGGGCAGTCAGTCAGTGGCACTGGTTATGTGGTCCGGCTGCTGGCACTTCTAATAGGCACTCACTGGGGTTGGGCAGGGTGAGCAGCTCCTCTTCTTCACCTGAGTCAGTAAGTCCTCAGTCTGACTCCTGTCCTGGGTAGCTCCGCACCACAACTGTCTGGCACCTGCTCACTCCTACAACATGTGACTCTCACTAACGACGACAGTCTAGAGGACTGTCGCACACACACATGTGTCCGTGAGTCGGCAGCAGCTCCCTCCTAGTTAGTTCCCGCCAGTGTCAGTCCAACTCTTGTCCACGCCCGGCAAGCCTCCCCAGAGTCCCCAGACATGCCCACGCACGGCAGCGCTGATCTGATTGGCTGTCTGTTTAGCTCCATCATAGAGGCGGTTTGGAGAGCCACCTCTATTGGAGCATGGTATGAACCGCAAGAGATACCACTGGGAGGTGCTAGCTCATAGTGAGCTAGTAACACTATTAAGCATCCATGTTGCGCAATCAATGGAGGGCAGCTGAACGGCTCACTGCCTCTCCTTAATTGCACAACATGGACGATGGATTCATGGATCGCATCGCTATGGTGACACCAGCGAAGGGAGGGGGTGTGGGGTGTCTGGGGGGAGGTGGTCAATCAAGTAAGTTTATGCACAACACCACACAACTTTTTTTTTTTAATTAACTATTAAAAACTTTTCTTTTTAACTGCACGTCATTATATATATATATATATATATATATATATATATATATATATATATATATATAAAACATATAGCCGGTAGCCCAGCACTCCTTCCACACAGGTATAATCACCGCCTGGGTGCTATCCTCGTATAAATATGTAGAAATGTCTTGATGTAGGAGGGCACTCACAGGACTTGTATTGAAGTAAAGAACAGTGCAATTTTATTTCCAAATTTGTTTTACATTAATTTTAAATGTCGACGTTTCGACCAATTTATGGGCCTTCTTCAAGACAATTATGATCTGGAAAAAATACAAAATATACTAATGGAATCTAAGTGAACAATACAACATGCAAAATACTAAACACATATTAAAAGTTGAATACAACAGTTACAACCCTTCATCACAGAAATGAGACACACTAGCTCACACCTGAGTTTGTATGTATTTTAACTAGGTAGAATAGTTATTAAATAGTTATTAACTATTTAATAACTACCTAGCTAAAATAAATACACATTGACCTGTAAAATAAAACCTAACCTAAGTTACACTAACACCTAACACTAGATAATAAATTAACTAAATTAAATACAATTAAATAAATTACCTACATTAAATACAATGAAATAAATTAAATTAAATTAGCTAAATCACAAAAAAAACACTAAATTACAGAAAAAACAAAACAAATTACAGATCTTTAAACTAATTACACCTAATCTAATAGCCCTATCAAAATAAAAAAAAGCCCCCCAAAATAAAAAAACCCTAGCCTAAACTAAACTATCAATAGCCCTTAAAACGGCCTTTTGCGGGGCATTGCCCCAAAGTAATCAGCTCTTTTACCTGTAAGAAAGAAATACAAACAACCCCCCCAACAGTAAAACCCACCACCCACACAACCAACCCCCCAAATAAAATACTAACTAAAAAAACCTAAGCTCCCCATTGCCCTGAAAAGGGCATTTTGATGGGCATTGTCCTTAAAAGGGCATTTAGCTCTTTTGCAGGCCCAAACCCTAATCTAAAAATAAACCCACCCAATACACCCTTAAAAAAATCCTAACACTAACCCCCGAAGATTCACTTATCGGGAGAAGTCTTCATCCAAGAGGCAAGATATCCTCAATGAAGCGAGCAGAAGTGGTCCTCCAGATGGGCAGAAGTGGTCCTCCAGACGGTCAGAAGTCTTCATCCAGACGACATCTTCTAATTTCATCCTTCTGACATGGAGCGGCTCCATCTTCAAGTCATCCGGCACGGAGCATCCTCTTCAAACGACGTCTTCTTCCGAATGAATAGCTCTTTAACTGACGTCATCCAAGATGGCGTCCCTTACATTCCGATTGGCTGATAGAATTCTATCAGCCAATCGGAATTAAGGTACAAAAAATCCTATTGGCTGATACAATCAGCCAATAGGATTGAGCTGGCATTCTATTGGCTGTTCCAATCAGCCAATAGAATGCAAGCTTAATCCTATTGACTTATTGGATCAGCCAATAGGATTGAAGTTCAATCCTATTGGCTGATCCAATTAGCTAATATGATTTTTTCTACCTTAATTCCGATTGGCTGATAGAATTCTATCAGCCAATCGGAATCTAAGGGACGCCATCTTGGATGACGTCACTTAAAGAGATATTCATTGCGAAGAAGACGTCGTTTGAAGAGGATGCTCCGCGTCGGATGTCTTGATTTTGATAGGACTATTAGATTAGGTGTAATTAGTTTAAAGATGTAATTTGTTTTTTTATTTTCTGTAATTTAGTGTTTGTTTTTTTGATTTAGCTAATTTAATTTATTTAATTGTATTTAATTTAGTTAATTTATTTAATTGTAGTGTAGTGTTAGGTGTTATTGTAACTTAGGTTAGGTTTTATTTTACAGGCCAGTTTGTATTTATTTTAGCTAGGTAGTTATTAAATAGTTAATAATGATTGGATCAGCCAATCGGATTGAACTTGATTCTGATTGGCTGATTCCATCAGCCAATCAGAATATTCCTACCTTAATTCCGATTGGCTGATAGAATCCTATCAGCCAATCGGAATTCGAGGGACGCCATCTTGGATGACGTCATTTAAAGGAACCGTCATTCGTCGTTCAGTCGTCGGCCAGGATGGATGTTCCGCGTCGGAGGTCTTCAGGATGCTGCCGCTCCGCTCCGGATGGATGACTATAGAAGATCCCGCTTGGATGAAGACTTCAATCGGATGGAAGACCTCTTCTGCCCCGCTTGGATGAAGACTTCTACCGGATGGAGGACCTCTTCTTGCTCCGCTTGGATCAAGACTTCGGACCCTCTTCTGGACCGATCGCTGAACCCGGTGAGGTGAAGACAAGGTAGGGAGATCTTCAGGGGCTTAGTGTTAGGTTTATTTAAGGGGGGTTTGGGTTAGATTAGGGGTATGTGGGTGGTGGGTTGTAATGTTGGAGAGGGGGGTATTGTATGTTTTTTTTTTACAGGCAAAAGAGCTGAACTTCTTGGGGCATGCCCCGCAAAGGGCCCTGTTCAGGGCTGGTAAGGTAAAAGAGCTTTGAACTTTAGTAATCTAGAATAGGGTAGGGCATTTTTTTATTTTGGGAGGCTTTGTTATTTTATTAGGGGGCTTAGAGTAGGTGTAATTAGTTTAAAATTGTTGTAATATTTTTCTTATGTTTGTAAATATTTTTTTATTTTTTGTAACTTAGTTCTTTTTTATTTTTTGTACTTTAGTTAGTTTATTTCATTGTAGTTATTTGTAGGTATTGTATTTAATTTATTTATTGATAGTGTAGTGTTAGGTTTAATTGTAGGTAATTGTAGGTATTTTATTTAATTTATTTATTGATAGTGTAGTGTTAGGTTTAATTGTAACTTAGGTTAGGATTTATTTTACAGGTAAATTTGTAATTATTTTAACTATTTTAGCTATTAAATAGTTCTTAACTATTTAATAGCTATTGTACCTGGTTAAAATAAATACAAAGTTACCTGTAAAATAAATATTAATCCTAAAATAGCTATAATATAATTATAATTTATATTGTAGCTATATTAGGATTTATTTTACAGGTAAGTATTTAGCTTTAAATAGGAATAATTTATTTAATAAGAGTTAATTAATTTCGCTAGATTCAAATTATATTTAAGTTAGGGGGGTGTTAGTGTTAGGGTTAGACTTAGCTTTAGGGGTTAATACATTTATTAGAATAGCGGTGAGCTCCAGTCGGCAGATTAGGGGTTAATAATTGAAGTTAGGTGTCGGCGATGTTAGGGAGGGCAGATTAGGGGTTAATACTATTTATTATAGGGTTAGTGAGGCGGATTAGGGGTTAATAACTTTATAATAATAGCGGTGCGGTCCGCTCGGCAGATTAGGGGTTAATAAGTGTAGGCAGGTGGAGGCGACGTTGTGGGGGGCAGATTAGGGGTTAATAAATATAATATAGGGGTCGGCGATTTTAGGGCAGCAGATTAGGGGTACATAGGGATAATGTAAGCAGCGGGGTTTACGGAGCGGCAGATTAGGGGTTAATAATAATATGCAGGGGTCAGCGATAGCGGGGGCGGCAGATTAGGGGTTAATAAGTGTAAGGTCGGGGTACATGTTAAAGTGTTAGGTGCAGACGTAGGAAGTGTTTCCCCATAGCAAACAATGGGGCTGCGTTAGGAGCTGAACGCGGCTTTTTTGCAGGTGTTAGGTTTTTTTTAAGCTCAAACAGCCCCATTGTTTTCTATGGGGGAATCGTGCACGAGCACGTTTTTGAGGCTGGCCGCATCCGTAAGCAACTCTGGTATCGAGAGTTGAAGCTGCGTTAAATATGCTCTACGCTCCTTTTTTGGAGCCTAACGCAGCCTTTATGTGGACTCTCAATGCCAGAGTTATTTTTATGGTGCGGCCAGAAAAAAGCCGGCATTAGCTTTTCGGGTCCTTACCGACAAAACTCTAAATCTAGCCGTCTGTTTTTAATCCTGTGTGGTATCTCACTTGTATGTGTTCTGAAATTCTATTCTAGATCTATGTATGTTTTAACTCACTCATCCAAAACCTTTTTTCCGGCTTTTAATTTGCTTTATAATATTCAGAAGCAACATTGTAATAAATAAATATTTTATTGTTTGCTTCTCTAAAAGGGAATGCCATTGTTGGCTTTTGAAACTGAGGTGCAATGGTGCACCAATGAGAATACGAGTCAGCTAATAAACGTTCTGTGCCCTTTTGGTATCATTTGCTTTATGTATGTTTTTAAACCACTTTTTGTTTTGTATAAAATCTAGTCTGGATACACAAGTGTACATACACTGAAACATGTGTTTAAGGTTTTGTCTAGTCACCTTATGCGTTCTCCAGCCTTCCAGGGCAGTCAGTCAGTGGCACTGGTTATGTGGTCCGGCTGCTGGCACTTCTAATAGGCACTCACTGGGGTTGGGCAGGGTGAGCAGCTCCTCTTCTTCACCTGAGTCAGTAAGTCCTCAGTCTGACTCCTGTCCTGGGTAGCTCCGCACCACAACTGTCTGGCACCTGCTCACTCCTACAACATGTGACTCTCACTAACGACGACAGTCTAGAGGACTGTCGCACACACACATGTGTCCATGAGTCGGCAGCAGCTCCCTCCTAGTTAGTTCCCGCCAGTGTCAGTCCAACTCTTGTCCACGCCCGGCAAGCCTCCCCAGAGTCCCCAGACATGCCCACGCACGGCAGCGCTGATCTGATTGGCTGTCTGTTTAGCTCCATCATAGAGGCGGTTTGGAGAGCCACCTCTATTGGAGCATGGTATGAACCGCAAGAGATACCACTGGGAGGTGCTAGCTCATAGTGAGCTAGTAACACTATTAAGCATCCATGTTGCGCAATCAATGGAGGGCAGCTGAACGGCTCACTGCCTCTCCTTAATTGCACAACATGGACGATGGATTCATGGATCGCATCGCTATGGTGACACCAGCGAAGGGAGGGGGTGTGGGGTGTCTGGGGGGAGGTGGTCAATCAAGTAAGTTTATGCACAACACCACACAACTTTTTTTTTTTAATTAACTATTAAAAACTTTTCTTTTTAACTGCACGTCATTATATATATATATATATATATATATATATATATATATATATATATATATATATATATATATATATAAAACATATAGCCGGTAGCCCAGCACTCCTTCCACACAGGTATAATCACCGCCTGGGTGCTATCCTCGTATAAATATGTAGAAATGTCTTGATGTAGGAGGGCACTCACAGGACTTGTATTGAAGTAAAGAACAGTGCAATTTTATTTCCAAATTTGTTTTACATTAATTTTAAATGTCGACGTTTCGACCAATTTATGGGCCTTCTTCAAGACAATTATGATCTGGAAAAAATACAAAATATACTAATGGAATCTAAGTGAACAATACAACATGCAAAATACTAAACACATATTAAAAGTTGAATACAACAGTTACAACCCTTCATCACAGAAATGAGACACACTAGCTCACACCTGAGCTCATCATATTAAAAACCAAGGAAGGAAGAAAGGGTCAACTTTCACTCATACTGTAGCCCCTAATAACAGCTACCATTTAAACACATCATATGTGAGTTGCAACTCTCACTATAAACAATAGTTCTTAAGTACTAGCTGTATAGAAAATTACACACCTACTCATGCTAGATCAGTACCAGCTCAAAAAATATGGCCAACTCAACCAGTCATAAAAATGTGAAATCCCATATGTGTGCACAACCATACACATAAACATTACATAGAAATCAGTACAGGGTAAAAGCTCCTGCTTCACCCCCCCCCCCCATGTGTAAGAAAATAAAATGTGCTCATGTCCTACACAGAATAAACAGCTTGTATGCACCATTCATAGAATCTCAAAAATACAGACCCTTCATAAGACATGTAAGACATCCATATTATCTCAGAACACATATGAAGAGAGCAGAATGTGATCAATCACGCAAGTACTGCCCAACATATAGCCCCTGTGTTGACAGCCACTAATCGGATTCAATAGCCCTAATTAAAGACTAACAATCTAACCAGTGGCGGCTCGTGGGTTATTCAAATGGGGGTTCACACACATACATATATATATATATATATATATATATATATATATATATATATATATATATCCCACCATCCACCACATCTTCATATATTTAAAAGAACACACAGTCAGTCTTCAGGAGACCCTGAAACGTCAGTATTAAGTTACTATTCATTACATATACACACACACACACAGATACACACACACACACACAGATACACACACACAGATACACACATACACAGAGATACACACATACACAGAGATACACACATACACATAGATACACACACAGAGATTCATACACACATACATACACAGAGATACATACACAGATACATACACAGAGATACACACACATAGATAGGCACCAACACATGCACACACAAATATAGGCAGACATACACATATATGCAGGGACATGCATGGTAATATTTTATTTATTTTTTTAAATACTTTTGGGACTTTTTCTTAATCTAAACTTGAGGTCCAGTCCAGCTCAGTACATACTGTATACTTATTTTTAGAAACTCACAGACTGACCTCTCTATCACATAGTTGCTGCTTCAAGCGCTGTGCAGGAGTTGTAAATTTCAACCGGAGATCTCCTCTCCCTCATGACCTCCTGCCCTGCAGCATAGGACATCACTGATTTACAATTTAACCCCATGGCTACCAAAAAGGGCTGCAATACACTGCTTAGGAATAAACTGCAGTCCTTTCTGGGAGCCAGGGAGTTAATTTGTGTTCAGCAATTTTATCATGTTACGGAGTGAGTCTAGACTGTCTGTCTATTAGGTTATTCAAGGAGAGCTGTTTACCGGGTCCCAGCTACCCCTGACAGTGACAGGCTCAGCTTTATCCGGAAGGTAGGAGACAGCCTTAGAAAAAGTAAGATGCACAGTCACAGACACGCTGTTATTGTGTAGGCTGTAGCAGTTACTTTAAAGCATTGTTCCAGTCCCTAAAATAAATAGGAGCAGCACAAACAATGGTGCATTAGATTAGTGCATGTTTCTATACCCATTGCCTTGCTTACCTCCGGCCGGCTCCTTTTCTCACTAACTTAGTCCTGAGTCCTCCTTCCTTCAGCACAGTCAGTTTCACCCACATGTGGCCAGTGCAGTGCACACATGCTAGTGCCGCCAATGGCGCCAAGTTAAAATTATGTGCGCACGGCTGGCGGTAGGTGGAGCTAGGAGGCAGAGCCACAGGGTATTAAGTAAAACTAACTGTGTGTCTGTGTCACTCACTAGGTAGTTACCTATACCTAACCGGCCGTGCAACTTACTTCTCCAAGTCTCCTTGCTCCAGCCACATCCAGGACCACGCTGATAAATTTATATGCTAGCAGCCTATCAGATCGAGCTGCAAGTTGCAACAAGTGCCACAGGCTGAACTACTGAGTCGGAACATGTCCCTCCCCACTCTCGCCGTGATGACGTATACGGCATTGTGGCGGGCAGCCTATCAGAACACAGGCTGAACATGTCCCTCCCCACTCTCGCACAGTTCAGCGTGTGCGAACAGGGATTGATATAGAAACATTTGAGGCTGGCCCAGATGCCTGCAGTGAACATAGACATCACTGACAGGCATCATATAGGGCTCTAACCGCACGTGCGATGGAAAAAAAAAAAAAACAGACACAACATTTTTTTTTGCTTATATTTGAAAAAATACATAAGAATTTGATTTTTGGGGGTTAAAAATAAAATATAATTTTGCCAATAGGGGGCTATTGGAAAAATTATATTTTATGATTTTTGGAGGTTAAAAAAAAAATAAAGTATAATTTTTCCAATAGGGGGCTATTGGAAAAATTATATTTTATTCCCATATTTTTTTTTCTCTCAGCATCTGACAGGGAGGCACGTGCGGGAGTGCACACATGGAGGAGCCTCCACTGAATCTAACTTAACAAAACACATAAGTGGAAAGAAAAATAAGATTGATCACACATATACCGCTAACCAAATTGTCCCTGAGCTAATACCCACAGCCTACAAACAGATTCACCAAAACTAATCAGGGAATAACAGACTAGTTTGCATAACATACCAGAGCTTATATATATATCACTGGTTAGCAAGGTGCGGTAAACCCGACAAAACAATGCAGTACTTATTAATGTAATGCAGCATGCATTACTCGCAACAGCGTGCAAGCTGGACTCCCAACTGAGCAGCGGTATCAATAATACCGGAAGTGACCAATACAGCATATAAATGGAGCAACCAATGCAAACAACAGCTAATCATCAGGGCGCATGAACACACACCCATAAACCAGAGAGTCCCTTATGAGCACACCTCATACACACCCCCTGGTTGGGCGATCAATTCATAGCAATCACAATCAAACAGGGTAAAAACTGGAGCGTAAATTTACACTCAGAATAAACAATGGTCAGCCACTGTATGGTATTAATATACAGTCTAAAACATGAAATTGAGCATAACGGCTGCCTCAGGTTACGTGACCAACAAAAAATTATAAAACTGTAATGCCATCTAGCAAAGGATGCATAGAGCATACCTAACACTACCTCAGCCAGCTCAAAAAAGTGAGACTATTCTATGCAACAAATTGAGCACATCTTAACGGACCTCATGGTATAATGTAACACCCAAGGCGAAGCACAGACCATTGCAGTGGCACAATAGTGTGTAAAAACAAACAACTAAACCACAGTACAATCATGGGATTACAGACCCCCTTACAGTATCACCTAAACTGAGTCTCATGTAGCATCGTCCAACAGGCATAACCCTATGGACCAGGACGAGAGAATGGATAATTAGTCCCAGCGAACAATGACAAATACACCTAACCTCTTATACTGACCACAAACAGCATAACCAACTAAGGGTGACATCAGATGTTGGCAGGTGCAATCCCTTACAAATTACTCGCACCATCTAATAGGCTGGACTCCCAACCCAGTACAGGAGATACTATAGGTATACTAATACTACTCATACCCATCTAAACACAACCAGCCAGTCCACAAGACCATGAGGATAACCACACTGCTAAGCAGCCACCTATTACAGACATAGGACACCGGGATTACCCTATTAGGGGTCAGAGAATAACAACCTGATACCACCACAGTTAAATACTGAAAGAATGGGGGCCACAAATCACTGTATAACAAAGAGGAATGTCCAAAATAACAGGGAATACCCAAATTATGGCAGAGACAGACAACCAATCAACGCCACAATCCATTCTCAGATATGGTACTAATTGGGATGAATGATAGATGCCTAGAGGGAACATGAGGACACCCAAAGAAAACAGTGACAAAAGATCAACATAATTAATATTAGTGATCAGGTATTCATAGTGACTGCCCATGCTCAGTTGGTATACTTCAATAAAATAGAGCATAGTCAATGCTGGCATTCAGGCCAACTGGATAAGAGTGTCCAGCCTGTGTATCCATTGCGCTTCACATTTCAATAATTCCCAGTTCCTATCAACACCTCGTTTTAAGTGGGCCACTTTATCAATCAGCATGGCCCTGAGTGATGAGATGGGGTGTTGTTTTTTTGAGAAAGTGCCTTGCCACAGGCTGGTCCGAGTGTCTCTCTTTTAGGGCAGTTCTAACTGCACTCTTGTGGTTAGCAACTCTCTCGTGAAAGGTAGTACTGGTCTTGCCAATATAGTAACGTCCACAAGGACAGGACAGGAAATATATCACAAAATCCGAGGTGCAGGTAAGCCGATGTCTGATCCAATAGGTCTTAGTTGTTCCTGGATGGTGTAACTTCTCTCCTGTGAGAAGGGTGCTGTAGGTCATACAGCTGCCACATTTGTAGCAGCCATTTTTTTAAATTTTTGGAGCCATGTCTTTTCCTTCTTCAAAGGATCAGTCTTCATTAGCAGAGATTTCAGGCTATGGCCACTCCTGTGAACCAACCTCGGAAGCGGCTTATCCGTGAAAGGTAGAGATCTATCACCTCTAATCAGGGTCCAGTTTCTGTTGATAACCTCTCTCACTTTAGAGGTTGTGGGAGTGTAGCTGGTAATGAAGGAAATCGGGGCTTCGCCCATGTCATTGATCTGTCTCTGCTTTCTTTGGACCAGACTATTACGATCATACTGTATCACCTCTTCTAAGATTTCATGAAGCATATTCGGATTATATCCTCTATTCAAGAACTTCGTTCTCATGTTTGTAGGCTGTGGGTATTAGCTCAGGGACAATTTGGTTAGCGGTATATGTGTGATCAATCTTATTTTTCTTTCCACTTATGTGTATTGTTAAGTTAGATTGTTAGCCTTTAATTAGGGCTATTGAATCCGATTAGTGGCTGTCAACACAGGGGCTATATGTTGGGCAGTACTTGCGTGATTGATCGCATTCTGCTCTCTTCATATGTGTTCTGAGATCATATGAATATCTCACATGTCTTATAAAGGGTCTGTATTTTTGAGATTCTATGAATGGTGCATGAGCACGTTTTATTTTCTTACACATGGGGGGTGTGAAGCAGGAGCTTTTACCCTGTGCTGATAACTATGTCATGTTTAGATGTATGGTTGTGCACACATATATAATTTCATATTTTTATGACTGGTTGAGTTGGCCATATTTTTTGAGCTGGTACTGATCTAGCATGAGTAGGTGTGTAATTTTCTATATAGCTAGTACTTAAGAATTAATGTTTATAGTGAGAGTTGTGATGATGTGATGATGTGTTTAAATGGTAGCTGTTATTAGGGGCTACAGTATGAATGAGAGTTGACCCTTTCTTCCTTCCTTGGTTTTTAATATGATGAGCTCAGGTGTCAGCTACTGTGTCTCTTTTCCGTGGTGAAGAGTATTCAATGTTGTATTCAACTTTTTATATGTGTTTAGTAATTTGTATGTTGTATTGTTCACTTAGATTACATTAGTATATTTTGTATTTTTTTCAGATCATAATTGTTTTGAAGAAAGCCCATAAATGGGTTGAAACATCGACATTTAAAATTAATGTGAAACAAATTTGGACATAAAATTGCACTGTTCTTTACTCCAATACAAGTCCTGTGAGTGCCCTCCTACATCAAGACATTTATTTATTTATATATATATATATATATAAAAATAATAATAATAATAATAAAAAGTACATTATTTTCTAGAATTTAGAAGAAAATATATATACAGCACCTACACATATGACACAAACTCCCAAAAGATATCCCTAACAAACTCAAAGCTATATTATAGTAACATAATATTACAATATTCTAGAGGCAGGTAACGCCAAAATAGGCTAAAGTGATCAATGTATATTAAAATGTAACATTTATTAAAATACAAAATATTAGGGTACCCTATATAGGTCAATAATAATAATAAGTAGATTATTTTATTGATTTTTTCTATTTTTCCATTTTCTTCTTCATTTTTTTCATTCATTTTTTTTCATTTTTTTTTTTCATTTTTTCATCCTTGCTACATGTTTGGCAAGGATATTATCCGTTTGGGGATCAATTATCTTTGGACATCACCACAGAGGACATTGCTCACAGACATTACTTTATATTTGCTATTATCATTGTTTGTCTCTCTTAAGAGACGTTATATTTCCACTTTAGCACTATATGCACTATATGCATTATTTATATTGGCTGTATTATTGACCTATATAGGGTACCCTAATATTTTGTATTTTAATAAATGTTACATTTTAATATACATTAATCACTTTAGCCTATTTTGGCACTCCCTGCCTCTAGAATATACATTATTTTCTAGGTGAAGAAAAATATGTTTTGGGCATCGCGTTTTTAAATTAAGATCTTAACGTGGTCAAGTTAGCGCACGTGAAAATGTAATATTCTTAAGGCGCGTTATTGAAATATTACATATCAATTATTTTTAAAAAATGAATATAAATTATTGAAAATTAAAAAACATACTGTAAAATATATAGATATAGTCTATGGATTATTTAGAATATTTTACAGTA